>NW_022752921.1:0-1372 GCF_011630105.1 Anneissia japonica
ACCGACGCTTCTATTTGTTACGCGTAAATCGCGGAGAACGCTATCTTGTGTTTATAAGATCTTTGTTTTATACTCTTTGGTATGACGTTTATGTCGATTGACCTTGATACAGGCATGCTTATTAGATATGAGATTAAAATGGTTGAACCTCCGAAGCTTCCAGGGAGAAAAGCCTATGGACCACCACAATAAATAGATAGTTTCGCCCCTTTAGACCATAGGTACACAATTGTCACTCGTGCCCAGGCAAAAAATATCAGGATCCGCTACTTTATTTAATAATTATGTTATTAAAACATAGTGACCTTGTATTAATAGTTTTATTGTATAGTCATACAACATAAGATTGAAATGAAGATGTTTGTTTTGCAAAAAAATGTAGTGTGTTCTATTAGCCTATTTCTAGCCTCAATTACATATGTTTTGCAACCTTTACAAAAACATAATGGAATATGGTTACATCAATGATCCCTATTCATACTTTTTACAGCTTAACTTTTTTAGCACAGATCTCCTTAATTTTACAGGGTTTTTATACTTTTGACCAGGAAGCAGTCATTATTAAAATATGACTGCTCCCTGGTGGAACAAGTATCCATATTTGTCAAATGATCCTAAGTTGGGGAAAGGTACTGTAAATTGTGTTTACTGTGCATTTGTGGGGGGTGTAAGAGAAGAGTACTTTTATGGTCAATTAAGCTCTGGCCAGACTTCCAAAAAACTCATAAGGTCAGTAAGGCAAGTCCCCTCGAGCTGGGTTTTCACTTGAAATGTGGCTTCGGTCAAACCAAAGAAACCCACTGATTACTGCCCTCATTAAATTAATTGCTAAACCAAAAAAAGAAATTCATATTAACGTTTTTGTAAGGCTCTAAATTTGCGACTGTAAATGCATTTGTTTTATACACTTAACAAGAGCAAGTAATAATCTTTGTCTGCAATTAAAGTGTTCTTAACTTGCATGTGATTTGCCCATATATGGCAGCGGAAGTAAGGAGAAGCACAAAGGTGTTCCCAGAGCTTTAATATGCTGTTTGTCACATTAAAATTTTTGAAAGAAATGATATCACTTTTGTTCTTTTTTATACTTGTTGTGTACTATGCATACACTGGGCACAGTGAAGGAATACATTTATTTCATTAATTTAGGCACACAGCCTAGGTACCAAGGATGTCTCATAAGTTAGGTTTTTCTTCGAGGCGAATGTGGCAAACCAAGGGCAAGGGTTTTAACTCACAAATTTCTCAACACCACTATCGTTTTCTTTCGTGTCTTCATATCCATACAAACACGTCAAATATTATAAACGTTATATATGATGATTGGTTGAATCCAGTTGAGGATACGGGCAGGACCCCCCCCCCCCCCCCC
>NW_022752922.1:0-8933 GCF_011630105.1 Anneissia japonica
CGTGCGCCACTGATTTACGACAGTCACGCATCGGTAATTTTGAACTCAGCCAAGATTTGACCAATAAAAATAAACCTAGATGTAAACAGAAAATAAAATGCGTAAATTACGAATACGAATATTTCGCACGAATACTTACGCTAGCGTTCATTAATCGCCCAGTCTGGACACCTCGCTAGTTACGCCATGGATTAACGTACGCCCGGCGTTAGATACGCCTGGCGTATCTAATAGTAAATGTGAGACAGGTTATAGGCCTATGTGTAATAACTGTTGGGTCTAAATGAAATAAAGGTCTTTAGTATAACAATTTTTGGGGTCTTCAAATGCTAATGCGTAATCATTTTTGGGTCTAAATGTAATTAAGGTTCCAAGTGTAATAAAAAGGTTCTAAGTGTAATAATTTTGGGTCTAAATATAATAAGGTTCCTAAGTGTAACAATTTTTGGGGGTCTATACAAATCCTAATTGTGTAATAGTTATTTGGTCTAAATGTAATAAAAAAATTTTAAGTGTAATAAGGGTCTAAATGTAATAATTAGGTCCTAAGTGTAATAATTTGGGGGTCTAAATGTAATAAAGGTTCTAAGTGTAATAATTTTGGGTCTAAATGTAATAAAAAGGTTCTAAGTGTAATAATTTTTGGGTCTAAATATAGCTCCTAAGTGTAATAATTTTGGGGTCTAAATGTAATAAAGGTTCTAAGTGTAATAATTTTGGTTCTAAATGTAATAAAGGTTCTAAGTGTAATAATTTTGGGTCTAAATGTAATAAAGGGGTTCTAATTGTAATAATTTTGGGGTCTAAATATAGATCCTAAGTGTAATAATTTTGGGGTCTAAATGTAATAAAGGTTCTAAGTGTAATAATTTTGGTTCTAAATGTAATAAAAAAAAGGTTCTAAGTGTAATAATTTTTAGGTCTAAATGTAATAAAGGTCCCAAGTGTCATTTTTTTTTTTTCAAATGCTATGAAAGTTATCCTAAGTGTAATAAATATAATTAAGTTTTCTAAATGTATCTATATTGATCATAAATAATATGGTCCTACAGTAAAAGCATCGTTGACAACGAAACATTTTCAAATGGGAATTTGATGTGAATGTACCTTCAGTATGTAATAGCTGTTGGCTCTAAATTTAATAAATGTCATTATTGTACCAGAGTATTTAATAAGAACGGTAATAACAATTAATATTTATAATACTAAAATATTTATAATACTAAATAATAATAATGAAAAGTATCGCTTTAACAAAATGAAAACAAGAACCTGGCAACGAAAAGAGCTGTTCTTAAAATTGGATAACAACCTGGCAATTAGTTATTTATAAACAACAAACATGGCGAGCTGCACCGTCATGAGTCGCTGGAATAAAACGTGTTTTTAGTAATGAAATGCTAAAAACCGGAGTTATTAGTTGCAGAACTGGATGAAAAACCATTATAGGATATCGTTAGTAGTGCACAGTAGGCGAAAATACTATTTTTGAAGATACAAGTGTTACAGTACTAAAGTGCATTAGCGCCGCTTGGCTTAGCTAGGCCTACTGTAGGCGAATGGAGGCATACTTTAGTAGAGGGCCTAGGCAAAAGCCTATTAAAGCCCCATTAAATATATTTAAATCTGCATTAAATCTACACTGGTCTAGGCTACACTTTAAGGCCAACTCAGACAGCGTCGGCCGACGCAGCCCGACCCGATTTATCGTCGGGGACAGTCTTAAGCCGTCGTGAGAAATATTAAACATGTTTAATATTCTACTACGCGACTGCCACCGACGCACACCATCGCGTCTGCGTTAAACTCACACAGACCCGACGCGACAACAAATCGCGTCGGGCTGCGTCGGCCGACGCTGTCTGAGTTGGCCTTTACTGATTCGTGAAAAAGGCCTAGGCCTATGTAGTAATAGACCTTTCCGGAGTGTCAATCAAACTTAACTGACTAATCGGAACAAGGCTAGAAATACGCGTGCGTCTCACAAACACACGTGTTGTCCCACAAACGCACGTGTTCGCGTATGTTTTAACACTGCCTTCTTGTGGGACCTTAGCAACAAAATCCAAGGGGCGGAGCTTAGCGGAAAGGTCTATTATCGGTAGACATCTTGAAGTGATGACAAACGTTGCGAATCAGCGGTGCGTAACCAACAGAAATAAGATAAGCTTTTGGGCTGATTTTCTGACATCATGTTATTTAAAAACTCCATAACAGGGTATCGTATCCAAAAAAAAAATGTCCAGCAAAATGTTCCTAATAGACTAGTCTACACCATTGTATGATTGAAAAAAAATTGAATAATGTTTTTGACCTCTGAAATCAAGATGGAAAAAGAAAAGCCTATCTAAGTAGTTCCGAATATACTTTTGATGCAGACCCATTTAAAACATTATTACGGTATATAAAGTGCTGTGGGCCTATGAATCCTCTTATTACAGTTTACATATTCAGTTTTTAGTGCAAGTTTTTTCATGCAAATATAGTAGACCAAAGACTAAGCAAGGCCTGGGCCTACGTCAGGGTTTTAGCCAGAAAAACGAAATATGCCATTTAAAATGGAAGTCAGTGGGTGTGAAAAATTAATTGTTAGATTCAGTGTTTCATGTCCGGGATATAAAATAATTTTTTTTGGCGTGAGTATTTACTATTTGCTTTTTATTATCCTATATACTGTACTAATAGTTAACAGGCTGGTTAAAATATATTTTTTTTTAAATAAAGGAAGTAAAATGAATCTTTGTTATGTATTTCTATCATTTATGTTCCCACCTCTTAGGCTTGACATTGACATTCTTTCAGATAGTCCTTATTTTTATTTTCCATGGAAAAATGAATTTTTTTTTTTTTTTTTTTTTTTTAAATAGCAAGATAGTAAATTTTTTTATGAGGCTCCAAAATGTGATGAAGACGGGGAGGTGAACTAGCAATTAATTTATTTGGCCTTACAGTATTTAGTGACAACCATAAATCCTTTTCTGACTTATACAAAAGACAAACATAAACAAGATGCTAGGGTGTAGTACAGTAGGCCTACATTTAAAACTAAATGCACATAAGGTCATGAGAAAAAAATGTACAGAAATTGAACCTAGTATTGTGGGATTGGAAGGCAAGCAATATATCCCAACAACAAGCTGCTGCTCCATAATTCCATATGGCTGAGTGTGATAGCAAATAATAAATTTGAAAAAGAAAACAAATACCGTGGGCTTCATTCATGTGTCAAAGCCATAGAGGGAGTATACAGTAAAATCATTCTATGATCTTGGTAGAAGGAGTATCTGAAAAAAAAAATCTGAGAGTGCCATTTCCAGCCATAAATTTTCTTGCCTCAGTCTTAACCATAGTGGGGCTGAGGTGGTCCAGACCCTTCATCTGTGAAAGTCCCTCCTGGATCCACCACTGGTGCATTTTAATACTAATAGTAATACACAGCTGTGAATATATTTACTTAGTGTCAAAAAATATCTCTCAACTCGTATTAAAAGTGTGCTTTTTCTATAGTTTCTGTTGTTTATTTTAGTTTTTTCCCTCTCTTCAGGAGGATCTGTTCATAGATAAGAAAGAATTAACTGATGATGAAAATGCAGTGGACAGTTCAGAGGAAAGTGAAGATAGCAAAGGAGATGATTCCACAGTGAGATTTAAATTTGTATTACTTTGATTTTCTCAATAACACATTTAGCTTGGACAAAGCTAATTATGAGTTAATTTTGATTTATATTTTTCTAGGTTTTGATATCTTCCAAGGAGACAAAAATCTTTTTTTTTTTTAATTTTTAAATTTTCAGCTATTTTATTGGTTTTAAGTTAAATTATATTATTTATGCAATCAATCTACTCTTTAAAAAAAAATTAATAGAATTATCGTTTGATAGTAGTAACTTTGGTATGGAGAAACATCTTTTATAGTGACAATACATTTTACTAAAAAATATCTTTTATCATAGGAGGTGTTTCTCATATCATAGAGTTTCATCATGTGATTTATCTAATTAATTTCATTCATACAATACCTCGAACAAAGTCATAAACAGACTATTGCCGAGGAGCCCACATCACCGGCCGTTTTTCTTGCCGGTGATGTCGGATCATAACACACAGATGCTGAAATGATTTTGACATCTAAAGTAGCCTATCCTAGTAACAACTATAAAGAAGAAAAAAATAAAACAAACAGGAGAAATGAAAAAATAAAGGGTTTGAAAAAGGTAGGTCTTAAGTCTCTAATTAAATATGGAGATAGGAGACGCTCAGATATCAACCGGGAGTGCATTCCATAGGTTGGTAGAAGCAACTTAAAAAGACCTCTCTGCATATTTAGAATGGATTGAAGGGGTAGATAGAGTATATGGACGAATGCTATGAGAACAAGTTGATGACCGGAGCTAGATAAATAAGATCAACCAAGTACGTAGGTGATAAGTTGTGGAGGCATATGAACAAGCATCTTGAGTGTTATGCGCTACCTGACTGAGACCCGGTTCAATTTTTTTGAGCATGCGCGACTAAAAGGGTAGACCAGTTTCAATTTGCTCTGTAAGCTGTCATTAAAAATCACTAGTTATATTTATATAAGGTACTGATTTTTTCTAAAAGGAACTAAGAAAACAAGCATAATAATTAACTTACCAGTGTACAATAACAATGTCTCGAAGAAAGGAATCAAAACTTAACGAAAAAGCGACTGAGCCTGTTACCTCTGATGCTCCGGAGCGGGAAATTCAAATTACTTCAGTTGCTGACGAACTCAAACACCTATCGGAAACGTTAAACGGTAAGCTAGACAAAGTCTTAAAAAACCAAGAAAGTTTTGGTAAAAGACTAACAAAATTAGAAAAATCACAGAAAGAGCTTGAAAATTCAATTGAATTTGCACATAAAGCTACGGAAGAAGCAAAATCCAAATATAAAATACTCGAAGAAGACACTTTAAAAAGAATGAATGAACACGAAAACAAAATGGCGACTTACGAAAACAAAATGGCGGAGCATAAAAACAAAATGTCGGATATTGAAAGAGATACCTTGAGGCTTGAACGTTATTCCCGAAGTTTTAATTTAAGATTTGGAGGAATCTCAGAACAATCAAAAGAAAATACACTAAGACAAATTGCAAAATTTAATTGAAAAAGAACTTGGACTTACCAACATCAAAATTGAAAACAGCCACCGAGCAGGTAAGCGTTCAAAAGATAAGCCGCGACACATTCTTGCCAAGTTTCTCTATAGACCTCAACGAATCAGGTACTGGCTAAAGCAAGAGAAAAATTGAGAGGTAAAGCTATATTTGTTACTGAAGATCTTCCAGAAAGTGATGTTCGTAAAAAAGGGAACTATCAGACATTATGGCGAAAGCATATGCAGAAAAGAAGAGGCCATTGTTCAAAAATGGCGCTTTGTACATTGATGGTGTCTTGTACCAACCACAATAAGAGCTAAGTAATCGTCAACATATAAGGATTCTTACCTTTTTAAGTAAAAGTACCAATATATATGTTTCAATGCTTTTATATAATAATGTACAACATATAATGTATTATGTATTATGTGAGACATAATACATAATAATCTTAATACTTTAGCATGTACTGGTATTCTATAAAACAAACAAGAGCTGAAACTTATTTATCAGTAATATTAACCCTTTAACAATACTCAGTTAACTTATTTAAAATATTTTATTAATCAACCGAATTATTATTATTTTTTTCTTTTATTTATTTATTTATTGTTTATTTTATTTTATTTTATTTTATTTTTTATTTTTTTATTACCTACTTATTTTGATTTGTCATTGATTCTATTATTATTAATATTATTATTATTAGTATTATAAAGTTGTATGTTCTCAACTTTTGATAAAGATGATAACATACAGGAAGATATGATCACATTACAGAATAAGTATTATGACATACATGATTTTAATGCAGCAAACACATTAAATATAAATCAAAACAATCTATCGATTTTCTCTCTAAACTGCCGTAGCATGGTAAATAAGTTTGAAAAAATAAAAAACTATATATCGTTACTAAATAATTCATTTACCATAATTGGACTAACCGAAACATGGTTATCTAGTAACAACGACATCAAATTTTATAACTTGCCTAACTATAATTTTATTCCATGCAATAGAACAGCACGAATGGGAGGAGGAGTAGGAATTTATATTCACAAAGATATTGGCTATATAATTAGAAAAGACTTAAATCAACTACTCACCTCTGCTGAATGCATTTTTGTTGAAATCCGTACAGTTTCCAAACCAATCGTGTGCGGAGTTATCTACAGATCTGATAATACTGATATGACAGTACAGGTATTCAACTCACAGTTTGATGAAATAGCACATTTAATATCCAATGAAAAAGCTTATCTTATGGGTGACCTAAATTTTGATATAAATATATATGATACAAACCATAATGTCAGAACCCATGTAGATAGCCTATTATCCAATTCATTTATACCACTAATAAACAAACCGACACGTATTGCAAACGGATCGGCCACAATCCTTGATAATATATTTACTAATTCTATTGCTACTCAATCAATAAACGCAGGAATTTTAATTGCAGATATATCAGATCACTTTCCAGTATTCTGTATAAATAAGACTGAAATTTTTAAAAATTTAGTAAAACCAAAATATATTTTTAAACGTGATAACTCAACTGAGTGCTTACAAACATTCAGAACAGAGCTCATGAATGAGCAATGGCAAAATACCCTAACGCTTTGTGATGTTGACGAAGCCAACGAAGCTTACGATTCGTTTACCAATACATTAACTACGTTGTTAGACAGGTGCTATCCTATGAAAAAAATTCGAGTTAAATTTGATAAGATACGTTCACCTTGGATGACCAAAGCTATTCAAAAATCAATTTTAAACAAACAAAAACTGTATAAAAAGTATAAAATGAAACCAACAGATGCTAACAAGACAAGATATAATAAATTTCGTAATTGTTTAACAACTATTATACGCAAAAGGAAAATAGAATTTTATGACACTGAATTTAAAAAACATAGCAATAACATTAAAAAGACATGGACAATTATTAACAATATTCTCGGCAGAAACAAAAAATCTGATATTCCACATAAAATAAGATCTTATAACCTCACATACAGTTCTCCCATCGATATAGCAAATGCATTTAATGAGTATTTTGTCAACATAGGTAAAGAAATGGCTACAAGAACAGGGAACAACCTAAACAACTACAGAGCATATATAAAAACGTAAAAAAAATGTAAAGAATTCAATGTTTTTCCAAGCTGTCACTGAAAATGATATTGTGAAATATATTAGAAAATTAGATAAGAATAAGTCATGTGGTCATGATGAGATCATGGTAAAACATATTGTGAATAATGCTGATATATTATCTAAGCCTATTGCCCACATTGTTAATACCTCGCTCAGAAGTGGAATATTTCCAGAGCAGTTAAAAATAGCGAAAATTGTGCCGGTCTATAAAAAGGGGGATAAAGAGAATATCAGCAATTATCGACCAATATCTATTTTACCATGCTTATCAAAAGTATTTGAGAGAGTCGTGTATGACCAGACATTGTAATTTATACATAAGCATGATTTACTTAGCAAGATGCAATATGGCTTCAGAGAGGGTCACTCTACTGAACATGCCCTACTCCAAGTATTAGAAAAAATCACGAATGCAATTGACAATAGAATGTTTGTAGTAGGAGTCTTTTTAGATTTATCAAAAGCATTTGATTTAATTAATCATCAAATACTACTTAATAAACTTAGGTATTATGGTATAAGAGGACTTGTCTTTGACTGGTTCGTAAGTTATCTGTATAAAAGAAAACAATATGTAAATATTAAAGGGCAAAAATCTGAGTACAGAGAAATCTTATATGGAGTGCCTCAGGGCTCGATCTTAGGGCCTCTGCTTTTCTTGTTGTATATAAATGATATGCCTGATGTTTGTAACAGATCTGACGTTATTATGTTTGCAGATGATACGAATGTATTTCTGCAACATGAAAATGTAAATATGGCGTTTACCATTATGAATAGAGAGCTCGCTCACTTAAGTTCATGGTTCTTAGCAAATAAACTAATTATCAATATCCCAAAGACAAAATATATAATTTTCAGAGGTAAAAATAAACCAGTTGACATAGGTAATTATAAGTTATCTATAAACAACAATACAATAGAATGTGCAGATTTCATAACATTTCTAGGAGTAGAACTTGACAAGTTTTTAACTTTCGCACACCATGTAAATTATATAGCTAACAAAATCTCTATTATGATAGGCTCTCTAAATAGACTCAAGACATTTTTGCCGCAAAAAATTGACTATATACAACTCGTTAATTCTCCCAGTTATAACATATTGCATATCCACATGGGGTACCACTGACTCTACAAATATAAACCGTATTCATATCTTACAAAAAAAAGCCTTAAGAATTGTATGCAACACCCATTATCAGTATCCATCCTTGCCTTTATTCATCAAAACAAATTCTCTCACAGTGTATGACATTTATAAGAAGAATATTTCAATATTTATGTATAAGTACTTCATGGGACAAGTACCAGTGTCCTTTAATAGTTTTTTTCAGACTTATGGCTCTGTACACAGATATGGTACAATAAATAAAGATAACTTGTGTATAACAAAAAAGAACACAAATATGGGGCAAAAGGGCTTAACATATATAGGGCCTAAAATCTGGAACGATATCAATGTAGAATTAAGACTCAGTAATAGTATTTATAAATTCAAAAGAAATTTAAATAACCATTACCATGAAAACTATAAGTGTAATGCAAACCTTTGTATAAATAATTGTGCTGTATGTATCATATTTAACTTTTCTTCAGAATTTTCAATGACTATTGTTACTTTATTTATAAAATTTATTCT
>NW_022752923.1:0-542 GCF_011630105.1 Anneissia japonica
TTTTTAAATAACTTAGAAGGCAAAGGAGGGCAAGCAGAAGCTTTAGCCCTAACAAATGCGCGCGACGCGCGCGAAAAATTTTTGTGTTTTTAATTCTAATTTCGTCGGAATTGATCAAAACCCTAATTGTGCAATTTTTAGAGGAAATTGGCCTACCTCAACAAGAAATGCTCTTATGTTATATATGGCCA
The DNA here is from genome assembly GCF_011630105.1 of Anneissia japonica. NCBI lineage: Eukaryota > Metazoa > Echinodermata > Crinoidea > Comatulida > Comatulidae > Anneissia > Anneissia japonica. The sequence goes on from NW_022752923.1 coordinate 192, forward strand.
CACTCGTTTTTTTAAACTGAATATAAGCATTTTCCTTATGGCTTTATTTATTACAAACATATTCTTTCAACATCATTACACATTGAGGCACTTCTTTTAGGTAAAACGATCTAGGCCTATCTTAAATTGTCTTTCTTGAGTTTGGGACTATGTGTTATAACTTCGAAGGCAAAGGGGAGCAAGCACAAGCTTTAACATAAAAAATGCGCGCGAAGCGCGCGAAAAATTTTTGTTTTTTAAATTCTAATTTCGTCGGAATTGATCAAAACTCCCTAAAATGTGCAAATTTTAGAGGAAATTGGCCTACCTCAACAAAATATGCGATTTAAAATTTGAGATTTTCAGACACTT
>NW_022752924.1:0-234 GCF_011630105.1 Anneissia japonica
AGGGGCCTAGGTAAGACCTCAGCCTGTAGTTAGGACTATTATTTTATCCTCTTTCTCTCTAGCCTATCCTCTTTCTCTCTAGCCTTTGGTATAACTGTACTTATCTACACTGTATAACAGGAGGTACTAGCTGTTGTTGTTGTAGATAATATACTAACATTTAATAACATCCAAGAAGGTCACAGTTAGTTACACAGTGACGTACATCACATAAGTCCTCTCTTATACACATCT
>NW_022752924.1:249-3435 GCF_011630105.1 Anneissia japonica
CATAGAAAGAGCAATAATAGTAAAACTCGAGCGTCACGACATTGCGAAGTGTCTGCTCTTGTTCCTCGTATCGTACTCACTCGAGTCAATCCGAGATGGCCCGAGTGAAGTTTCATGCAAATGTTTCGTACGGGAAAAAAAATCGCGGCCTGGGCAAACGATTCATGCGTGCAATATATCGTATGCATGACTGATTTTGTAAATCACGTGATTGGCTAACTTCATGCATATTAATCAATCTTGGTAAATTTTCAAAATTGCAGATGCGGATGTCTCGACTAGAACAAGCTCCAGCTCCCTTTTGGCTACCTACTTGAATTAAAACAGTTAGTATAATAGTTCTGGCCTGCTGAGAATGACATGGATTGATAACCGTAGGCTATAGGCCTACTTGGAACCTTGCTCACCGCTAGCTGCTACACAGATTTAGGCCCAGGGTAGAATATTGTTAAAATGGTACGCCTCTGTAAGTAAGAACTTAAAATAGGCCAAGCCTCTACTAGTCTAGGCTAGGCCTACTACTACCTGACTCCAGGCGAGGCCTGAGCCATCCTACTGGAAAGTTAAAGTTTTGTTGTATTTTTATGGTATGCCATCTAGTCTAAGCTTAATTGTTTTTGCCATCGCCAACATTAGTCCATGGAATAATTATAACTCCATGATTAGTCCTACTAGGGTCTATTCTAAATATTTTAGGCCCGTTTTATTAGGGAGGACTATTTAAATTTAGTCATGCCTAACTAGTCGACGCGAGTGACTCAGTTTCGTGGCTCCAAAAATATGAACATTTGATTGGTTGAAATTGTTTATCTCGGTCCGCCCATTTATCCAAATACGGAATATAAGATTACGTCATTCTTTCGGCATCCTGGCGCCTGATTTCAGTGTTTTACAAGTCGCTTATTCCTCTAAATCCTTTACTTTAAATTAACTTTCTCGTTGGTGGCGCTGTCCAGAATGAGAAAAATAATAAAAAAATAAGAGACTTGTGGCAAGTCTAGTTGCACATGTGCAATCACATGCAGTGATGATCAGAACCTCCTTGATTAGTATACTTACTGAGTAGGTTAGAATAGGCCTAGAATTTACGAATTTTTCGAGCTCAACATCGGAATTTAAGGTCAGGATATTGATTCAATAATTGAAATACATTCTTTTTTAAGTTTATACACATTTAATAAAATCCACCAGAATAAATTGAAAATACAATTTTTATAATGATGAAGTTGTTTACTTTTCACAAACATGTTGAAGTTTGTGGGGATTCACCGAGGAGAGCAAAAAATAGTTCTAAAATTTACGCAGATATCGAAAAGGAATGGATACCACATTGGAAAAAAAATGTCTCATGTGATGTGAATTGAGACGATTTTGGCTTGTTCTGCCGTTTTAATCATTGTACTATCTATGACTCTGAAATTGTGAGTGTAACAGCATTCAATATAGTTGGTATTCAGTATAGTTGGTTGCTACCTCCGCCACCGAGTGTAAACAAATTTGAGCCGTGTTGGTTTTTTTTTTTTTTTTTAATTATTTATCATTTCCGAAATATCTATGTCATCACAAAGAGGGCTAGTAAAATAAAAATGAAAATAAAAGGTTCATAGTCATACACAAATTAATTTTAAATGACGATCTGTTTTTTTTCTTCTCCGCGGTAAGAAAACCCGGAAGCCCAATGTACGGAAAAAGAGTTTGGGCGATGTAAATCGTCAACACCTGAGCACGTGGTGGAGGAGAAATTTCTATTATCTTATTGGCTAACATGTGATTTGGAGGCGTGGCTTCTTTGATAAACTCACCCAGGCGCGACTGCCGAACTTTGAACTTTAACTTTGTTTACGCTGCGAGTTCATGAAAGTCAAACATGGAGTCTGAAAATTGGTAGACATTTTAACGAACTTTCAACAGAAAGGAACATCGAAATGAGTGCATACTATTGCAAATTAACTTCGTGTAGGTAAATAAGGTTCTTTACAGGCCTGTTGCGCTATTTATATTGGTGGTTTTTGTATTAATTTTTGTACAGCATTGATTGAAGTAGCCGGCGAAAACATCGTAGTAGCCGATCGAATGCGCCGGTGTAACACGAAATTTAGTTCCCGGAGAATTTTAGTATTTTGTGGTCTGGATAATCAGAGCCTATGGGACACAAATTTGCAACACTTTATTCTGGGGTAAACAATTCAATAAAATTATGTCATGTATTCATTAAACAACATAAAGTAACGGAAGGTTATACAATCGAGCATGTACCTTATGTTGAACTTAATTTCACAACTTATTGTCCAGCATAAACAATCTGTAAAAAATATGTAAAAGCTCATTTACGTTGAAAAAACTCCAAGTCACTTTAAAGCGAGAAACAGTGAGCATGATGGGAAGGGTAGTTGAAACTTACTTTCCTTTACAGCGACAGTAATTAGGCTAGCAATAATATGGCGGGAATAGATTGGTGATCATATTACGTCCGCATAAGCAGTATAAAATAAAATTGTGTTGACATTTACTGGCAGTTCGGCGGTGGAGTTACGCGAAGCTTCGGGTCAGTGGGGAGAAGTTGTTCTCTAGCTGTTAGTTGGCCTACATATTTTGTAAACCTATTCATTGGTTTTTATCTTGAATTTGCGTGTAGTGTATGCTATCATACCGCTTCCTTTTTTTCATCTGGGGGGGGGGGTTAGCTGAATAGCCTGTACGACCGTTGTCACGACTATTTCTTTTCACTTTTTTGACCATTATCTATTTAATTATTTATTGAAGGAGGGTACGTAAGACAAAAAAAAAAGTAACATTCTTTTAAGACAATCTAAACAGCTTGTCGTACCACTGCTAAAACTTATAAAAATATGCCTGTAAGATTAAGGGCATTTTAAAAGTTTTACTGTATAATAATTCTATTCTTTTGTTGATTATAACACATTTAATTTGATTAGTGATATTGTATTGTAATTATTTATTGAAGGAGGGTACGTAAAACAAAAAAAAAGTAAAATTCTTTTAAGACAATCTAAACAGCTTGTTGTACCACTGCTAAAACTTATAAAAATAGGCCTGTAAGATTAGGGACATTTTAAAAGTTTTACTGTATAATAATTCTATTCTTTTGTTGATAATAACACATTTAATTTGATTAGTGATATTGTATAATTAAAAAAACAAAGGGAAAAAAAGCCACCCCTCCCC
>NW_022752925.1:0-571 GCF_011630105.1 Anneissia japonica
AACATTTTCAAAATATTTGCCGCATGATATGGTGCTCCGTACGAGCAGAAAGCGTTGTGTAGTCCTTGCTGTATGATTGTACAGGCGGTGTCAATGTACGTCGAAGTTATCGCCCATCGGCGCCGACGTAGGCCTAGGGTATGAGTAGGCCTACGGCTACTAGGCCTAGGCTAGGCCTATACGTTTGCGCTTTTGTAAAATCGATAAATAGTGAATGTTTTTCTAATAAAATATCGTTTTAGATCATTATTTATAATTAAACATAAAAATATTACGGGCTAAATTTTGACTACCTAGGCTAGGCCATATGCACGCCTGTATGATTGTACAGGCGGTGTCAATGTACGTCGAAGTTATCGCCCATCGGCGCCGATGTAGGCCTAGGGTATGAGTAGGCCTACGGCTACTAGGCTAGGCCTATACGTTTGCGCTTTTGTAAAATCGATAAATAGTGAATGTTTTTCTAATAAAATATCGTTTTAGCTCATTATTTATAATTAAACATAAAAATATTACGGGCTAAATTTTGACTACCTAGGCTAGGCCATATGCACGTCAGTTGAATTTAGTG
>NW_022752926.1:0-511 GCF_011630105.1 Anneissia japonica
TTGGGTTATTCCACGTCAGAATCCGGAATTGTATGCAGATATTTTTTTTTACCTAAATATTTTTCAAAAAATATTAAGGGATCAGATTATTTTTTGGGTAAATAATATTGATTTCTTTTAATTAATAGTATTATGCCTACAATTTGAATGAAAATAGTTATATTCATGAATTATTTGTATATCAATAAAATATCTATGGGATTGTCCTTCAAAAATAACAGTCATTATAAATCCCTTCATATATTTTTTGATTAAAATTTTTGAGAAATTACTATTAATTATTGAACTAAAAATAATGAATAGGTAGGACATTTCGATGACAATGCCTTTATGTTATATGTATGGCCAGACAAATTGAATTTCCACAATTGAGTTGCCTTCTACTGTAGCATGGGTTACCATATTTTATGTAAGTCATGATAAATTAATGATTGAGAGGCATTTACGTTCCACTATAATCATTAACATAGTAAACACCTTACTTTGATTGCTGTTATTTCTGATACAATTA
>NW_022752927.1:0-949 GCF_011630105.1 Anneissia japonica
CCCAAAATGCTCCATCAGCACATAGTTTAGTGTGCGCTATGAACAGTATGGCTATGGAATTTACTAAATACAATTCACAGTCAGGTGATTAAGTCGCAAAACTTTATCTGCATTTGGTGGATTAAGTCGCAAAACTTTAGCTTCGTTTGGTGGCACCATTTACTCTAGGTAGACGGCGACCGATTTCGTTAACGGTTGGTACATTTCTTACAAACATTCAGCCAACAAAGGCCAGTGAAAGTTGAGAGTTTTTTTATCGATGTTTGCCTTCCTTATGTGTGCCATCGTAAAGTCATGGGGTCATGGTTTGCTGGAGTTGCGTTCAATTTAAATCTCCGCACTTCTGAAGCTGAGATTCTATAAATGTAGGCTTGTATCGCAGGCTACAATTTAAAAACAGGTTACCAAATAATTAGGTGCTAAATTTTGACTTAATGCTAGGTAAGTTAAAAACAGACATTCCGTTCGAGTGGGACTCATTCAAAAATTCGAGGGGGTTCGCTAGAAAAGGGGGGTTCGCCCGAACCATAAAAACCCCCCCTGGCTACGGGCCTGTGATAGAAGGTGTCACTCACAAACCATACAGATCAGTTCAATTTCACTGAACACAAAGTTTCTCACAGAAAAGGTCTTTGTTACAAAAGCATTATAGATTAAAATTTGTTCTAATAGACATATTACATAATTTTGGTTAAAATTACAGAACACTGCCGGAAATCTGAACAGGGAAAGTAGTTATTGGTAATAATAATAATAATGGTTATATTGGTAATAATAATAATAATAATAATAATAATAATAATAATAATAATAATAATAATGATATTAATAACTAGCCATTTTTACTGCTGTATTTCTCTAAATTTATTTTTAAATGTTCGTACTGATCTTATATTATTTTAACTATTTAAAAAATGTTATGATCTGGATGTTAATGTATATTTTCTGG
>NW_022752928.1:0-3992 GCF_011630105.1 Anneissia japonica
CTTATTATAATTCCATCATTCTTGGATTAATTAGTTATTGTCTAGTATGTTGGGGCTGAAATATTAAAAAAGGTGATAGGGACAAACTACAAAGGTTTGTCAATAGGTGTGAGCAAGGAGGTATTTGAGACTGAGAGGATTATCTGTTCGGGTCTGCAGACAGTGCACTCAGTCTAGCGACTAGTTAAAAAGTCCGATGAATAAATTGCTGACGAAAGTCATCCGTTACATTCGGCTATTGCTGGTTGCTTTATACAACGCAACGCAGTGCTATTTGGCTACAAACACGAATAGATATTATAACTCTTTCATTCCGGGAGGAATTTGCCATTTTAAGAATAGACATTTTAGATAGATTTTTTTGATGAAATTTTCTTTCTTCGAGATTACAAGAGAGTCCTATAATATCCAAATGTTGGATGAATAAAGAGATGTATGACTATTATATATAACCAAACAATTAGGGAAAATAATCTATTAACTAGCAGTGTCATTATCAGGGTCATTGTGCCTCTCAATGAATAATGTTGCTAATTAAACTGTCAGTACATAATTTCCATTTAAAACTGATAATCTATAACACTAACGTTTGTGTTAATCAGGGGCGGGTGTGGAGGGCTTCATATACTATTAGAGTGGATGTTTGTGTGTAGGCCTACGTCTCGTGAAAGCAAGAATTACATTCCTGTTACAAACTTCCAGTCGTGTGACGAATAAAAAGATGGAAATGTATTTTACAGTGCAACCTAATAATTGCCTCTATTTTGGCAATTGATGGCATCATGGAAGAATAAAATTTCATTTAAAAAAGGCGACTCAAGTGTGTGTGTGTGTTGTAAAATAAGTGAATCTCTGTCAGCGATGAACAGAAGAAAAAAAATTGGCAGAAGCTGTAGAGTATGGTAATTTATCGTCCCTTCCTTTTTTCAATTGTTAATACTAGATTCTGAAACATGTATCTGTACCTCTTTGATCCTTTATTATTTATAAGTCCTAAACCTATGCCCTATCTCTTTTTTGGACTTCAAACATTTTAGAAATAACAAAGTTTGTCCATTACCAGGAGCGGACAAAGACGTTTACACCCTTCGCCCTGGCGAAGGTCAGCCTGAGATAAAACACATAACACAAAAAGAGAAAGTAACTGCATGGCCGGGTGTAGTACTCGGGGTGAATACGGTACAAGGGAATCTTTGAGTGTTAGACTGAAGAAAGACGACGACAGTAAAACATTTATTAAAAACAAGCACATCGTGAATATATGATGTTCTGACATAGCCTATTTGGTACCGGCGCGGTACCATATACAGCACTTATTTATTCAAGGGTAAATAGACGAATAGAGAGAAATACCTTACCCCAACACAAGTCATGCATGCATACAATGACTAAATTGTTTCTCTCATCAGACAAACGTACTATACCGTTTATGCATCGTCATGGTCATGCTGGTTATGTACAATGTACTAATATACAATATACAATATAAATTTTGTTTTATATTGTTCAGGTTTTCCTGTATCGTTAATTGGAAATACGTGAATACAGTATTTTCTGTTTACACTTGGCCAACATCAATAATACATTTCAGAAGCCATATTATATCCTGATCGCCTGATATTGGCAGTTTAAATATTATCATAGAAAATACAGTAGGCCTACAAATCTATTATTGCTGTCATCTGAACACTAAATTCACAGTGCCATGTAATATTGTAACCTTTGAACTTTCAAGGACTCTATTATGGGATGTTCCCGCGGAGTCTCGCTCTCTCGTGGGGGTTCGTCGACTAGCCAAGCTGCGTCTTGTTGGAGGCTCACACTTTGTATAGAATAAAACCGTTAACATCCAGCTTACTTGGTGTCTGGCTCATTCATTGAAGTCCGAACTCATCTAGTAACATCCATAGAGAGTTACAATATTATGAACACATTCTAATGAGATACATATCCAAAGGGACAAACCTAAACTGCATGGCATATAGGTTGAAGGGGGTTTGTTTCAGATGAGGAACTGGCACAGGCAAGGAACAAAATAATATTTCGAGGGAACGAAATAATTTTTAGGGCGCCCTTATATGGGGTACCATACGCAGCAAAAGTCAATGTTAAAATCAAAATGTAATTGCAAAATTCAATGTCTAATTTATTAAAACGTAGACGTAAATTTCTCAAAATGTAGATCTAGTTTTTCAAAATGAAGTTCTAAATTTTCAAAACGTAGTTCAAATTTTTCCAAATGTAGTTCTAATTTCTTTAAAATGTAATTCAAATTCAAAACGTAGGTCTGACTTGATCAAACGCTCTCTCCAAATTATATTTCAAAACGTAAATCAAAAACCAGCTTGGTTTGAAATGCATTTTACAACAGCACTAGAAATAGACTTTTGCTGCTTATGGCACTAGACTTGCGAAATGTAAATCAAAACTAATCAGCCAAGCATGACGTGGGCCTGTTCCATTAATGATGGGGGAATCATTTTTCGCTGCAGTCCAATGCCGTGAACAACGCTTCCCAGTGCGTCTGCTAATTTTTAATGGTCAGGGTACCGTGATCACGAGCCCTATGCTTGGCATTATAGGTTAGGCTTATGTGGGCTGGGATTTGCAACTAGGTCTTGGACGAGGCCTCTATACTATAGTAGGAGGTCTAGGCCTCTATACTATAGTAGGAGGCCTGGTCCTAGTCTAGGCCTATAATATATATTCTGTATAAGTAGTCATATGATTACAGGTTTACATTGTACATACCAGGCCTATAATATATATTCTGTATAAGTAGTCATATGATTACAGGTTTACATTGTACATACCAAGATTGATATTAACTATCGCATTTATTTTTCATTGAAAATAAAAAGAAATCTTTAAATAATTTAACTTAAGAATTTTAAAATATTCCAAACTTGTACGCTTAAAAAAATAAATAAAATAAAAAATAAATAAATAAAGTTAACTTAAAACACAAACAACGCTATAGGATATTAGAGCGTAAATGGATCAAGTCTTGTGATTCTGTTGATAAAACAGCTTTCAAGAAGCAATGTGCAAAATATCACTCTGTTTTAACCAATACAAAAACTGCCTACTTTCAATCTCAAGTCGAGAAATGTGGAAGTGACCAACGGCTGTTGTTTTCTTTAATGAACAAACTTTGCGGTAAAAGTAAAGGAACTCTCCTACCGTCCACACCCTCTGATGTTGAATTAGCACAAGCATTTAACACATTCTTTCACAATAAAATTAAAACTTTTAGAGCATCTCTACCAGTCATATCGGCTGACGCTTTCTCAGTGCCGGATGCTGACGGTTTTGAAATTAGTAACTTTACAGAACTAGAAGAAAATGAAATATTAAACATTGTAAAAACAGTTTCATCGAAGACATGCTCATTAGATCCTTTCCCTACAAAATATATTATCGAAAATATTACATTTTTCCTACCTGTGTTTTGTCAGATTGTTAACTCTTCCTTTTCATCTGGCACTTTCCCTGATGACCTAAAAGTGGGGATCATCAGGCCAATGCTTAAGAAACCTAACTTAAACCACAATGAACTCGCTAATTTTAGACCGATTTCTAACACTCCTTTCCTCTCTAAACTTCTTGAGAAATGTGTGGCAAATCAAATTATTAATTTTCTTGATGTAAATAATCTGTTTGATCCTCTAAAATCGGCCTATAGAAAATTTTACAGCACTGAGACAGCAGTTGTTAAAATCCACAACGATATAATGGTTGACCTTGATAAAGGTTTTTGTATTCTGGCTGTTTTTTTAGATCTAAGTGCTGCTTTTGACACGATTGATCACAAAATACTCATTCACAGACCTGCATCTCTTGGAATTGGTGGATCTGTTCTTACATGGTTCACATCTTATCTTACATCTAGAAAGCAACAGGTTCGCATTAGAAATAGCTCTTCAGCGTGCATTAATGTAGAGAGTGGTGTCCCTCAGGGGGCCCATTTTATTTCTTATTTACGTCTCTCC
>NW_022752928.1:4105-5474 GCF_011630105.1 Anneissia japonica
TGATGTTCAGTCCTGGTTGTCACAAAACATGCTCTTCTTTAATCCTTGTAAGACTGAAGTTCTCTATTTTCATTCAAAGTACCTTAGAAGACCACCTCCGATTAATGGTGTTGTAGTTGGTAACACCAGCAATGTCCTACCATCTTCCAAAGTCCGTAATATAGGGGTTGTTTTTGATCCTATAATGAAGATGGAAAAACACATATACACCGTTTGTAAATCGGTTTCATATCATCTGCGCAACATCAAGCATATTCAAAAGTTCCTAACAAAAAATGCTCTTCTGAAGTTAGTTCATGCACTTATAACATCACGGCTAGATTATTGCAATGCAATTCTGTATGGTCTTCCCGCCTGTCGTTTAAATAGACTACAGGTATGCCTTAACACGGCAGCTCGTTTAGTCTCTGGAGTTTCCAGGCGTGAACATATTTCACCTGTTCTCCATCATCTACACTGGTTACCAATTGACAAGCGCATCACATTCAAGATTCTGCTCATTACGTACAAAGCCCTGCACAACAAGACACCTGAATACATTTCTCAACTTCTAACATCACGTTCTGTAACTTGCAGTAGGTCTATGAGATCAACGACTAATAGATTCATACTATCCGTTCCAGCATCGCGACTCAAAACTTATGGTGATAGGGCTTTTTCTGTCGCTGCACCAAGACTTTGGAACACCCTACCAGCCTCTATCTGTGAATCAACATCCGTTCATACATTTAAGAAGAAACTTAAAACCCACCTTTTTTAAGTTTATCTTTTTACAATTTTTGTAGTTTAAGAGTATTTAAGTGTTTTGTTTTTTGTTCATTAAAGTCGCAACTCCCTTACTTGAGCCGGCGTCGCCACCTTAGCAGTGCACGGTAGTAGAGCCGAGGCTTATCCAAGGTGGAAGCTACCGGAGCCCAGCATACTGTCGCCGGAGTACCTGCGTGTACTCGGTAGTGGTGGTGACGCCGTCTCAACAACAGGAGTGCGCATTTTTCATGTTGCTGCTTGGTTTTTTCCATTCTTTGGTCTGCCTGTTTTTGAAGGCTTAATTTATCAATTATTTATTTATTTAGTTAGTTATTTTCTATTTGTTTATTTATTTACTTTATTCATTTATTTATATTTATTTAACTTTTAATAAATTAAATTAAAAAAAATATTCTGATTAATATAGGATCTTTAATATTAGATATAATATAATTTAATTTTTTAAATTCTTGGTCCTACCTTTTTTTCGGCGCCTTGAGACGATCTTATTGTGGAAGGCGCACTACAAATATCCCACCATTACCATTACCATTACCAAGATTGAGAGAAGTTTTTGTATACTGTACTGTATTTCCGTCTATAAGTGCCATTCGTTTTGGGG
>NW_022752929.1:0-622 GCF_011630105.1 Anneissia japonica
TAGAGTTAAGAATGGCGTGGTATTTACCATGTATACAAACTTGAAAATCACTTTTAATATGACAATAAATCACATAATAAGTTTAAAAGTAATATTACTCGTGGATATCGTATCGTACATTTCTTCTACAGACATGATTTAATGACGTACGTGTACGGCGGTGTATCGACGCCTAGGCCTACGCTCGGAAGATTTTAAAATGCAAATTTCTATAACTTATGATACGAAAATAAAATCGAACTTACAATATATGATAAATAGATTTATTTATTTTCAGTGGCTTTCCGAAATAAAACGAGAAAATGCAATATAAGTTACAGAAATGCGTTAAACTTTCCGGTTTACCACAGAATTGGGAACATCGGCGATCGCCCAAAAATGTCAGGCGGGGACCGTTGGAGGATCGTCGATGCCACCTCCACCCAGGCCTAGGAACAGAAATCGCAGGCCTAGCATGTCGACAACCAATTGGGATGTGACGTAAATCTATTTCCGGTCGCCTCGAAAGCGGTGTAACGAACGCAGTTTGGCCATTTTTTTTTATCTAACACAATCTCGCTCACGACCCAGCATCTCAACCGCTCGCGATCGATGGAGACATGTGAACGTGGCTTAATAGAGC
>NW_022752930.1:0-995 GCF_011630105.1 Anneissia japonica
TACTGATTCAGAAAAACCAAAAATAAATTTTCCTTTACTTTTTTCCCGCTAATTTCCTACTGCACACAGGCTAACAGATGGAACTCAGGAGTAAGAATTCCACCAATTAAACGACAAGCATCTATTTAGGTGGTTGTAAAGTAGTCTGTTTTTAAATTAACACATCTAAAAGATCATTGTCATTAGATTGGTGGGCTTAAATATCACATGGTATTTACAAAATTTGATTTCAAACCTATTCTTATCTTTGATTTGCGTCATTCTTCATGTAATTTAGTTTCATTATTTCAGTTTCTATTTTTTGTTATGCTTTTATACCTAAAATAATAGAATACCTATAATATATCAATTTACTCTTGATCATGTATTTAGGCCAATTTAAGTACCATTAAAATAAACATCTATAATATATAATAGACTAATGTAACAATTCTGTTTTAATTTTAATTTGGTCATATAAATACTTTCAGTGATGATCGAATTACTTCTTCAACTTAGGTGTCCCTTATTCAACCTGGCCAGTATGGTAAGGCAACTAACATAGGCCTTAACCATATCGATCGTATGTCTGATGAAATATGGCAGAATGTAGATGAAGACGTTAAGAAAGACTACGGCAAAGAACATTTTGATGCATTTTCCAAGTGGTATAAGGAAGCTCGTGACATGTGCTATGGAGACGACACACCTGTGGTAAAAAATATAGTGGATAGTATAACGTCACAAAAACCACGACATCGCTATCTTGTTGGTGGTTGGTACATTACTTATTTTCATACCTATTGGTTGAAAATGCTGCCATCGTGGCTAAGTGATCGCCAGTTCAATCGGTTGATGGAGCGAGATTTACCACTTCCAGCCCTCGCCCAATCAAAAGGATCCTAAATAATGACGTGACATTATGTTTTTAGCTTGTTTGTTTGATAAAATATACCTTGAAGCCCTGCCCAGACTATCGCATTTTATTTGACAAAAACATGTGACATGTCTAAATC
>NW_022752931.1:0-733 GCF_011630105.1 Anneissia japonica
AGGTGAAAATAAAAAGAAAGAATTAATATAAAAAACTAAATCAGTAATGTTTGCAATTTTGAAATCACTTAAAAAACACAAGTAAATACAGAATGCCAAGTTAATTTTTACTTACAGTTTACTTACAATAAAAAATATATAAAAAGTTTAATGTATGGAATCTGATTTTACAAAATTTAAAAAGAGGAGGAGTTATGACATTAAGTGAGAACTAAACCTTAAAAACTTGAAGAAATTCATGTTTTTTATATTTGGAGAAAGTTAAAAATTATAAATTGTCTTTTCACATTTAATATTAATTGTAGATTGATACTACAAATATTGGTGCATTAACTATTTCAGAACTTGACAGCTTGGGAGTAGTGGCGATGGGCGATAAGCATACACTTCGTAGCAAATGTAGACCAACAGGTATGATTCACATTTAGTACAATTTCTGTAAAAGAAAATTATGCTGCATTATTACTACACAGTACAGATTTTTTTTGATGGTTTAAAAAGTAAGAATTGCTAATTTAATTCATAAAATGAATTTTTCCACTGTACACATTCCAAAAATAAATGATGTAGAGGCATGTCCACCTAAATGTTATTAAAAATGACAGATGAGAATTTCAAAAAATTTCAAATTACTTACAACACAAATTACAACTTAAAAATTATTATATAATGCTTATATTGTATCTAAATCTATAATTACATTTTGACAATTATTATTATTTTAAAGAAATTA
>NW_022752932.1:0-627 GCF_011630105.1 Anneissia japonica
TTGTAGGGCCCAAAAATACGCGTACTGCTATTCCAAGCCTTACTTTCGTTTAGAGAGTAGCAGCGCCGAGGCGCTCTGCCGTCAGCCGTGGACGTACCGTAACATTGCTGCCGCTTTGGAACTGGAATAAAGAGTAAATCATTAAATTGACTCAGATTCAGGCAATAATGTGCTAAAAAGACGAATACTATATAGGGCCTATATACATAGCATGAAGTGATTTAAAAACATTCGTTTTGTAAACACCCATATAGGGTGTCTATAAAACGAAGACCGAAGAACTGAGGTTGATTTAAAGTATATCTTATATTGAATATGACTAAAAATAGAAATTTACCATTTCTGGTCGATAGTGGGCGCTGTAAACGTAAGTCCCTACCTGAAAATATTCAATATATGGTTCATAGTACAAGTAGTACAAATGTGCCAAGTTTCATGCTTTTATCACAAAGTGCACGATTTTTTGACCTTTACCTGAAGTGTAAGTATTCTAACAGTTGTTCAGAATGTGCATATTTCCAGATAAGCCTAAGTTACCGGATAAATCGATATCAATGGATCGATTTTTTAAGGTACGTTAGAAGAAAACGATAGTATAGAAGTAGGCCTAGGTTTTTAAATTTAGTT
>NW_022752933.1:0-1024 GCF_011630105.1 Anneissia japonica
AAAGAATATGGTCATAATAAATAAAACCATAATGAAAATGTTTATATTTAGGATAGATCGTTTTACCATAAAAGAGGGAATTATTAACCGGGAAAATTATTACCTTGAATTGAATACTGTAACCGTAGAAGAGGTGAGAGAAAGAAGTATAACGATTTACGGAAACAATTCATTTCATTTCATTTCATTTCATTTCATTTATTTATTCGACCAATACACATAAAACAAATAATAATAATAATAACAACAACAACAACAGCAGCAGCAGCAGCAGCAACAAATAATAATAATAACAACAACAACAACAGCAGCAGCAGCAGCAGCAACAACAACAACAACAACAACAACAACAACAATAATAATAATAATAATAATAATAATAATAATAATAGAAGTAAGAATCATTGTCTTCTAACTTTTCCATATATATTGTTGCGGGTCAGCGCGAACGCAGTCCCTCGCTACCACAAATTTCGCACACGAGTCCAACATTAGTGGAATCGCAAGGGTCAACCTAGCCGAATGTACAATGCCGAGGCCTCACCCGGGAGGACTTCCTTCTTGATCAAAGTCACTCCAATGCCAGGTAAGTATGCGTCTAACATACATCAGTAAATTTACCATGCTATACAAGTGTCACTTCGATAAACATTTTCAATCTTCAGTTTTACTAAATACATGCTTGCAATACAAACTTCAATATTACAGTATAATAATTAATATTATTTAAAACAGCATTTTAAAATATAAATTATACTTCATTATATATTAAACTGTCCTGATTACGGTATTATTCAAATTAGGTTGTATCTCCACATTAATATAATATCTAAGTACATGACATAGCTGTTTAGACACCATCGTTCATTACTTATATTTTTTTGATAGGCCATGTGTAAAATCACTTGAAGTCTTTAAGTATAAAACCGAAACAAGCCGATAGGTGGCGTTGTTTATACCGATGGTGACGATCGTGACTAATATACTTAATTTACTATTCATAACAGGGCCACACTACATACAG
>NW_022752934.1:0-5347 GCF_011630105.1 Anneissia japonica
CTTTCCACTTTTTCGATGAGTTTCTTCTTGTAAGCATTGGCTGTTGGTATAGGGATGTTTTTTATATATATATATATTATATATATATATATTATATCATTACTATTTCCACTATTATTAATACAGGTATTATTATTATTACTATTATTATTATTATCAAATTTAATTTATATAACAACTTACTCAGTAAAAAGAGACTTAAATACTATAGATTCTAGTCGTTGAATATGACTGGAGTGAAATGTGTCAGAAATTAGCAGTGCGAAAGCTCGCCTGGGCATTACAGGCAGTTCCAATTCATTAAAAAAAAGCTGGAAAGTTAGAATAATTACGGACGTGATCTTAAGCATACGTTCAACCAATCAAATTAGAAATTCTTTGTGTACACTAAATCAAGATAAGTAGATTGATTCCAATGACAAGTGATGAGGCAGATAGTATTTTAACGACTTGTGGTATATATTTTGACAATCCACATAAGCAATATAAAAAAAATATATATATAGTCATTTCTCAATTTGAACGTATACGATAGGCCTTGTACGAGCTGCATAATGTTTAGTCGGGTTTCAGTCACTTTCTGATACGTTTATTCTAAATATTTTCAAATGTTGTATGGACAGATATGAGATATGCTCATATAAATTTTAAAAATGATAAAGTAAACATTTCATTTCAATACAATAATACTCTTTATAAGTCAGGATTAACACCAGAAATGTAATTAAATTTTAGCAAGAGATTATATAATCCCATGGTCATTTATATTTGAGTTTCTATTATTGTTTAAGAACTTCAGTAGGCCTAGTGATGGCTGTTTGAATTATATAATTACATTACTATTGATATACTATTATTATTAATATAATAATAATAATAATAATAATAATAATAATAATGATAATAATAATAATAATAGTAATAATAATAATAATAACAATAATAATAATAACAATAACAATAATATCCCTCGTTTCACGAAAAGTGTTGGTGTACTAAAGGAGGGGTTCTATACTAATAATAGTAATAAAATTAGTAATGATAGTGATATTAAAAATACAGTAGTGGAAATAATGTTAAAAATAATACTGTAATAGTATATTATTATTATTATTATTATTATTATTACTATTATTATTATTATTTAAATGTGACTTGTGTAATGCAAGTTATGTCGGATACACATACCGACACTTCCACCAACGTATTACCAATATACCAATTGTATGTATATATATGTGTATATATGTATGTATGTATATACATAGGTACATATATATGTATATATAAATATATATACATATATATATATATAATATTTATATAATAATATATATAATAATATATAATTATATATATATAGATATATATATATATAATATTTTGCTAAGAAAAATTCTTAAAAATCTGTTCATTTAATAGACAGACACATTTTTTTCCAAGATTGTAATTTATATATCAAATCGCAATAAAAAAAAATTATCGTATCATAATTACGATAGTTATTATGATAGTTATTTACCATCATCGTATTATGATGATGGTAAATAACAAATACACAATACAATATACTATATAAAGTTACATGATATTAATATGCATCATGCTATACATTTTAAGACGGTATATAATGCCTTGCAGAGAATATAAGTTAGTATTTAGTCAGTAATAGGCCTATTAGTTCTAAAACAAAAATTTAAAGATGCAAAATCTACAAAAGTTCGCCACCCAAAACCACTCGAACGCATCAAGACATCTAGGGACATTGCTTTCTTAGTTTACCATAATATTCCTGTAAATAAAGTAATATAATGTTATTATTACGCTCTATTTCGTATACAGATTAGATTAAAATTGAATATTAACGTTTGAGGTGTCAAAAGAAAATATTGTTTAACGATAAACCGCCGCTACTGAAAGCCACCACGACCACTGGCAAATCCTGTCAGTTGACGCCACCATCAGTAACAGCTGTACGTGTACAGAACATGTTCATAAAGATAATTCAGGATATATCTTCTATGTTTTATTAATCACAATCATTTTTAATCTTACCATTTTGTTTGTTTGTTTTTATTTTGAATCTATATCATGGCATACAAGTGACAGAAATTTTAAAAGAGATACAAGAACACGGCCATTAATAAGCTAAAGTAAATGAACAGATTGGGGACGACCCAAATAATCCTAATGTATGAATTAGTTTCCATTGTGTTCCCATTCTACTTGTATAGTGATTTTTAGAATAGTATTATAAATAATTAATTATTAAATAAGTACCATATACCACATGATCTCAATCTTAACAGAAAACTAAAGCTTAGAATGAATTTAAACAACTTACCTTTACAATTTAGTGGAAAACATTTATATAAAGCATTCACATCATGGTTATTATCTTCATTGGTTGGAGAAATAACAAAATCATATTGCGATTTTCGTCGTTTTGTGAGATGTAAACAGACGTATTGTGCTTGCCCACAAAATAGTTCAGTCATATCCAAGTTGTATGGAACTATACCAATTTTAGCTGTAGTGAAGGGAAGAAGTCTGGTGGCTCTTTGTTTTCTAGTTAGAGCTTGTCGTACAGGCTTGTAGCGGATACCTTTACCATCAGCACTGTCAGTAGCGTAGATGGTTAAATTCCATGAATTTTTACCATTTATACCAATTGGACCACG
This sequence comes from Anneissia japonica, assembly GCF_011630105.1. Taxonomy (NCBI): domain Eukaryota; kingdom Metazoa; phylum Echinodermata; class Crinoidea; order Comatulida; family Comatulidae; genus Anneissia; species Anneissia japonica. The sequence goes on from NW_022752934.1 coordinate 2,682, forward strand.
TGAAAATATGTACACATCAAAAGCCATTTCGTTGTTCGGTTGCCTTGGTGAAACATTTAATGCACCCTTTGCTTCTGCGTCAAAACCCACTTTTACAGCTGTAAAGAATCAAATTCAAGGTTAACTAATGTACAAATGTGGTCCCAGGGTTTGTCCGGTGGGAGGGGGGTGGTGGGTTTCCGACGTCCATAACGGAGGGCCAATGTATCCGAATAAAAAAATGGGCATGGTCGGGCGTCGTTCGAAATCTCTCACCAGTATTTCAAATGGAGCCGAGCCTCGAAAAATATGAAAATGTATTAATGTATTTTAGTCCCCGGGCCACCCCTCTGCGTCACCCCTGTAATGTAGTTAATAAATGGATAATAAACCATAAAAAAAATTGTTTATATAATTTCTTTAGTTAATTTTTATTTGAAACACATATATGTAAATATGTATTATAATTGTTATTGTAAATGCAAGCAAACTGATTATTATTAATAATGATGTTGTAACTAAATCATAGAAATTAACTAATTAATTAATACTTATCTAAATATATTATTATTATACTTATTAATATTATTATTATTATTATTATTATTAATTACTATCATTATTGTTATTATTATTATTATTATTGTTATTCTTATTATTATTTTAGAATAAAATATTAACAAATATGACAGTACTCACAATTGTAACAACTTTTCTTTTTACAATTTACATTCAATGCTGACTCTTCAAATCTATAATCTGGATTAGCATCTTCATTCTTGTCAAATGTGTAGCATATAAACTTGAATTTTCCACAACCGATGCCAGATAAATCAAAACGAAGAAATGGCACAGTGAAACTAAGTTTACTGTTTAAAAATAGTGGCGTTGCCTGTTGTACAGCACTCAAAACCTGAGGTATAAAACTATATTTAGTGCCAGTTCCTTGTATGTTTTTGGCTCCAAAAATAGCGATCCTCCACAGCGAGGTGCCCTTAACATACGTTGATTTTTCTGACATATATGCTATAAATTTAAATGTTGTGTTATCATCTTCACCAATAACTAACTCAGGAGTCTTAATTGACCAGTGTATGCTGGTTATTTGAACCCAGGCTTGTTGTCCATCTCCTGTGATAAAACATATTTAAAAAAAATAGTAAACACTGTACAATTTATAATTGAAATGTCTAATCCATAATATCTTAATTTCCTTTCACTTTTTAACGTACTACGTGCTAGTGTTACCTATTTGATTGAAGTTTTAGTGTTTGCATCGGCTTGTCACAAAGCATGTGCTATACAAAGGCGTTTGAGTCATAGGCAACACAATGGACTTTCGAAAAAAAATCAAGATATGAACACAAAAAAGAAAACTTTTCTTTGAAAACAAAAATCATTAAAAGCGCGCGAAAAAGAATAAACGTATGCCTTAAAGATTAAATAAAGTGAAAAACCCAGATAAAAAAAATTAGGAAATGACAACAGAATTGGTTTTATTGCGCCATGTATCTAGATGAATGTCTTATAAATATGAGGATGTAAAAATTAGGAAATGAGATAATGAAAAAAAAAGCAAATATTGTTCCCTTTTAAGTTTTAGTACGGAAGCTTAAAGTGACCTTCCGAGTTTCCGAGTTTCCAAGATAATTATCTTGGAAACATGGAATAAACACTTATTAAGACGTCTTTCCGAGATAACGTATTTTGGAAAGACGGAAATCCGTCTTTCCGAGATAAATTATCTCGGAAAGACGTCTTAATAAGTACATATTCCATGTTTCCATGATAATTATCTTGGAAACTCGGAAACGCGGAAGGTCACTTTAAGCTTCCGTATTTTAGCCACAATGTTGATAGAATATTAATTGATTATGTTTGTTACTTTATATAGAGTACTACTGTGTTTCGTCACGATACAATGTGAGTTCAACTGGACGTTATTTTCGCCACTGACACACCATTGATCCCAATTTCTAACGTAATTATTTATATGTTGTGTCTTTTACTTTGAAATTTTTAATTGATGATTAAATGTGTGTTCGATAATTAATATAATGTGAGCATGTTTTTAGTAAATTTTGATGGTAAATTATTAGATTTTGAAATGCCTATTCCAGAAAAAATATATGAAGTCCTTTTGGCGTATTGAACGGTAACCAACGTTTAACCTGGCGTTGTGACGGCACGACTGTGGTACACTATAAGAGCGAAAGTGAACTTACCTTCACAATCTAGTGGAAAACATTTATATACAGAATTGCATTGGTTGGAGATATCACGAAATCATATTGCGATTCCTGGCCTTTTGTTAGATGTAAACAGACGTACTGTGCAAGGTCGCAATTTAAATTAGTCATATTCAAGTTGTATGAAACGATACCGATTTTAGATGTTGTAAAAAGGAAAATTTTCTTTGTTGTTACCGCCCTTTATAATCCGGTCTAATTATACATATCATTTACAATTTATCTTAGTCAATGCTATATTGTTTATCCCCTATTGCTAATTTGTAAAGCTTTTTTAATCATACGTGTTATCGCTGAGGAAGAGCACAGGCGTGCTCGAAATATTCGAAATAAAAAAATTATCTTATGTCTATTATGTCAACGTATACGACTCTCCTTTGTGCATTCGTACTCATTTTATATAATCAAGACATAGGTGGAACCTACAAACATTATATA
>NW_022752934.1:5974-13576 GCF_011630105.1 Anneissia japonica
TTAATGAAAAAAAAATCCATTGTAAGTGTACTATGGTTAGATATTTTTATTCACTTTCAATATTTTTTGCATCGGCTTGTCACAAAGTTATATCAATTGTGCTTACAAAAGACATTAACCAACCGTTGATGAAACGACATAGTGAAAATTTGCGGTCAATGTTTTCCCAGCGGTTTAAAAACCCTAACCCCATTCTATTTGAAATTAGCTTGGGGATTACCAAGATTTTGCCTCAAATTCAAGATGGCTGCAAAAATAAAAATATTAAAAAAAAAAAAAATTTAAAATAACGGCTGAAAAATTGATAAATATTTGAAATAAAACCTAAAACCCTACAAGATCAATAAAGTTTCATCAAGAATTTTAGGAATATACAGCAAATTATTATGCTTTTTCAATGTTTCTTTTCAGTGGATTTGTTATCCCTGAGAGACATTTTATTACACAATATATTATCATCATCGTCGTCGTTGTCGTCGTCGTCGTTATCATCGTCATCATCATCATCATCATCATCATCATCATCATCATCATCATCACCATCACCATCACCATCACCATCACCATCACCATCACCATCATTATATTATTTTTAATTTTGATAATTTCTGTACTGTAAGGGAGAAATGTACACAACTCAAACAAAAACCAAGGTTTGTTTAGAAGCCTCTAATAAAAATGTGTTTACATTTTCCTATCATATGTTGGCTTATTAAATTAATTTTAAATGTTAACCTTTATTCTTTAACCTGTTATCTTTACTCCATAATTAGACACTAGAATATTTTATTCAGAAAACGAATGTTGCGTCTTGTATTCAAGACATCAAAATAACTGCTCAAACGTTGATTAACAAATCAGTTATACCAGGGAGTCAATATAACAATATATATATATAGTCAATATATAATATATTATGCAATGAAGATTTGGTGTTAATTAAAGGGTGATTAGGTATGATATACAATAAAGCCTCTTGTGTTGGGTTTGTTTGGATCTATAGGCCTTTAATCACCTTCACATAACAGGCTTTTGTACAAGGACACTGACCTGTGCTGTTACGAGTGCTAATGTAATTACCAGATAGAAATGCCAACCACATATCTATTCCCCCATTAGCGGGAATTTTAAAATAGGAAATAGTGTGCTACATTCTGTATATAAATCTGAAATGGTATGTTTGAGTGTAGTTATAATGTTTAAGAACTTCAGTACAGAGACGATGTTTGATGTTGAATATGTCACCTTGAAATTATTATTATTATTATTATTATTATTATTATTATTATTATTATTATTATTATTATTATTATTATTATTATTATTAATACCACAGCCCTTCTTCGGGGACATTGGACCCGCTATCCCAATTTCTAATAAATCCTCACCAATTTTCAGATTTTCACGACAGCAGTTCATAGAAACGCTTTACTAGAGTAGAAAAAAATGATTTTAATTTACTACTATTGCCGTAATTTTTTTCTATAAACTCAAAACATACCTCCTCCCTAATGCTTTTCCTTGTAGATTTCTAACTACACGTTAACGAATATCGAACTATTAATTTATACTGCAATATCCATTAATCCATTTTAAACTTAAAATTCGAACTTTTTTTTTCTTTAAGGAAAATTACCAAGAATTAATTAACAAAGAACCATCAATAGCACAATCACATGAATAATGCCTTTAATAAGAAATAAGTCGTGTTAAAGCGACATAATGTTGATTTGGATGTCATTTTGTCTATAGTCTTGATGTCTTTAATAGTAACCCCATGGATATTATTAGAGTAGTGGGCTATTATTACAGAAGAACTTATACGATGAGTTACTTTTAGAGGGGTTACTATTATAGTAATGAATTATTATTGTAAGTACCATACAACTTCAAATAATAATCCTTTACTAGTAGAGTAATGGATTATTATTAGAAGTTTTATGGTACTAGTTACTTTGTGTAAATTGAGAATGTAAATAAGAAATATAATTTGTTATAACGGTATTCCTCTAAAGGTGTTAATCCCATTCTAAGTAAGATATTAATTACTAATATATTTTACTTTATGTAAGCAGAGAATAGTGTAAAATACTTACCTTCACAATTTAGTAAAAAACATTTATATACAGCATTCTCATCTTGGTCAATATTCGCATTGGTTGGAGAGATCACGAAATCATATTGCGATTCCTTGCCTTTTGTTAGATGTAAACAGACGTACTGTGCAAGGTTGCAATTTAAATTAGTCATATTCAAGTTGTATGAAACGATACCGATTTTAGATGTAGTAAAGGGAACAAGTCTGGTGGCGCTCTGGGTACTAGTTAGTGCTTGTCGTACTTCGTTGTAGCGTGTACCTTTACCATCAGCTGTGCTAGTAGCATAGACGGCTACATTCCATGAATTTTTACTATTTATACCAATTGGACCACGTGAAATTATGTCCACATCAAAAGCCATTTTGTTGTTTGGTTGCCTTGGTAAAGTATTTAATGTACCATTTGCTTCTGCGTCAAAACCAATGTTTACCACTGTAAAACATTTAAATTCAAGGTTAACCTTTAACCTTTACAAGTGTAGGTAATAAGTGGGTAATAAATCATAAGAAGAAATCGTTTAAATTATTATATGTTTAGTCAGTTTTTATTTGAAGCACATGTAGAACAATGTATTTCCGTAAAAACCTAACTTTTCCCAATTCTTGAAAATAATTTAGTAAATGTAACCTTAGCAGCAATGAGGGTGTAACTAAGTCGTATACATTATTTTTATCAATACATTTTAAATAACAGAATTGACAATACTTACAATTGAAGCAATCACTTCTTTTGCAGTTTGTATTTAACGTCGACTCTATAAATCTATAGTCTGCATTATCTTCATCATTCATATTAAATTTCAAGCATATATATTTGAATTTTCCACAACCGATGCCAGAGAGATCAAAGCGAAGCAATGGAACAGTAAAACTGAGTTTTTGTGTACTCCCTTTGCGCTTTAGAGGTGGTGTTGCTTGTTGTACAGCACTCAAAACCTGGGGATTAAAGCTATGCTTAGTGCCAGTTCCTCGTACATTTTTGGCTCCAAATATACTGAGCTTCCACATCGAGGTGCCCATAAGACTTGACGAAGATTTTATGTTTGCTGTACATTTGAATGTTGTGTTATCATCTTCACCAATAACTAGCTCAGAAGTGTCAATTGACCAGTCTATGCTTGTTAGTTGAACCGTGGTTTGTTGTTCATCTCCTGCGATAACACATTGAAAAAAGGTAAAATTAAAAGTATACATTAAACTGCTAGCATAATTCTTTCATTTTACTTTGAAAAAACTAATCTATAATTATCCAGTCAGCCGCAGGCAGACTAGGTTCTTTTTTCTTTCTGTTTCTGGCAACATTTCAAAACGATGCTAGTGGCAAAAATTGGATTGATTTAATTAGAACCAGTGACATCTCCCATTCATGAGTTGTTAACTGCTTGGGTTCATTCAGATAGGGGTCATTACAGTGAAAACGATAAAAAATCAATTAAAGTTTAAATCTGTCACATAACATAGCAAAGTCACTTGCACATGCATTGGCATAAGGCATGGTATTATGATGTTCTAGGATCTGGAGTCAAATGTCATTATAGCAATTATTTTTTATGGCAACACTGTTCATTTACGGTAAAAATCCAAAAAATATCTGTCACAAATAACATAGCACAATATTGTCATTTGCATAATTATATATATTAACATAAGGCAAAGTTTTCGAAAAAAATGGTCTTGTCAACTTTTGAGTGACATTCATATTACTTGTACTTCAATTCTGTGCACATCCTAACATAGTTGTCATGATGTTCTGGGATTTTTAGGTTAAAGGGCATTAGGAGTCATTCTTATCGTTTTCTGGGAACATTTCAAAACCCTGCTAGTAGCATCTGATTAGGCCGATTTCGATAAACTTTGGTCAGTAAAACCGGTGACATCATCCATACATGGGGTATTCACAGCTTGAGTTCAGAGATCACAAAGGGGTCAATATGGTCAGAACTACAAAAAATTATTATAGGTTATCTCTGCAAAAAAACATAGCAAAGTGCAGTACTTTCTCCATACGCATTTGCATGACGCAATGTCTTTATAGTGTTCAGAGATTTGTGTCAAATAATATATTTAAGGGTCATTGTTTTTCTTGCAACATTTCGAAACGCTGCTAGTGGCAAACAGGCCGATTTAAATTAAACCTTGTCAGTTCAGTAGAGATGGTGACATTCCATAGTATAGTCCTTTTCAAATATGCTTTTGAAGTCTGACTACCACCAAATTCCTTTAGTTTTTGCATAATGTTTCCTGCTGGAGATTGGTTAACAATAACATTAATATTATTATTATTATTATTATTATTATTATTATTATTATTATTATTATTATTATTATTATTATTATTGCTAGGACTAATGTCAGACGCTTAAATGTTGCTGTCATTGTCGGGATTCAAAATTTCGAAATTAATTAATGTCGAAATATTAATATTTTTATTATTATTATTATTATTATTATTATTATTATTATTATTATTATATAGTGTTATACTATCTTATCTGAGATTAATCAGTGGTTTTTATGATTTTGGTGTGAGTTAATAGATAGTGATTGTGACACCAACTGTTAAAGGTCAAATGTCAAATCATCAAAATTAATTGAGCTCAATTTTACCAGGAATGATAGGCCTGATTTCATGTTTTATTGAAGGTAGTTTATAGTATCAGTTTCTATTATTCTGTTAAGTATTTTACATTATTAATAAAGTTAATATATAAATGTGACCCAAGCTCACAAACAGGCTGTAATCTCGCACAGCACTGTATTGAGAAACAAGCCTCAATAGCCAGAACATGCCATAAAATATGAATTTCGTGTGAATTGGGTTTTTGTGTAATAAATTAAGTTTAATTATTAATTTTACTATTCCTGAAGTTTGAGTTTAAAATTCAAACTGTCAAAGGCAAAATTTAGCCATTTTCAAATGGGAGTTAGTGAAAATTATGAATTATTCAAACGGTTATAACTTTGCTTCCAGACACCCGATTGAGTCCATTTAACTGTCATTTTAAAAACTCATCTTGGCTTGAGGACGAGTTTACAGCCTGTTTGTGAGCTTGGGTCACAAATTATTGTATCTTTTCTATTGTCTCAAAACCTAACAAGTTGGTCTGAGATTGCAAATCCTCGTCCTTTTGCACCATATCTATACTAACAAATTAATGGCATTTATGTAGGCCAACAAGGCGTTTTTCTAATATAATGCAAAATGCTTTAACAACATTTATATACATTTTTAAAATATCGTATAACAAGAACTAAATTTCTTATATTATTATTTTTTGTTGATATAAAATCTGTATAAGGAATGGCATTCGCTACTTTGAGAATAAAACATTAGTGTCCCCCTAATTGGGGTTAAATACAGTAGATAATGATTTGACCAGTTTGCACACTCAAACATGTCCCCATCCCCTCAATAGGGTGTCCCTTTAATAGGGATTGGCTGTAGTAATAATAAATATATTTCCCTAAATGTATGGAAATGTGTCCCCTTAATAGGGATGTCCCCAAAGGAGAGTTAGCGCAGTGTAATATAGGCCTATTTTACTATTCTTTCAGGAGTGAACACTTTACACCGAATGCTGAACTTCACACACACAGTCAGATCAAATGCATCAAATATTGTTTCTAATTCATTGGGCTCGTCAGATATCGTGTAGTGTGTACTCTGAAATATTTCTGTAATTAAACTTAACTAAAATATAAGTATCAACAAAATATGGAACGTTTGCATGCAAGAATGCAATTCAAAAAGAAACAATGGTAGATTTCTCAAAAAAGCAATTAAAACAAACCTTCTTATTAGTAAATGCAGTCCACTCTATTACATTTGTAATACAATGTTCCCGACGGTTATTTAGACCTGTTCAACCATGAACCATTCGTGGTCTAGTGGTTATGACGCTCGCCTTGTTAGTGAGATCGCAGGTTCGATACCTGTCGAATCATCATCATCATCATCATTATCATCATAAAGTAGCAAGCTTCTAAACTGGCCTAACATATTAACACATTAACTCTGGTAATCTTTAATAAATATAGTCAGATGGTGACTCTATTTTTATATTACATAATCAATTGATGAAAGTCTTACCTGAAGTAGCTAGACAACGACATATATCAATGATACTAATTATACAAACGATAAAGCTTGCAAAAAGTCGAAAAAGCTTTTTCGAAAGCATTGCTGATTAGTATGGTTCTACAAACCATCCGATTGCATGATGTGTTCCCGAAGAATGAAGGTATTTAACGATCTGTGAGAAATGTTGTACCTGTTTTTAAGCACCCTCAGTAGAGGTTAGTTATCCTCTATACAGGATCTAATGTTAATTTTATTCGGGCATTGGCCTCGTTAACGTAAGTTCACTGGAACAAAAACCAAAAAGGAACTAACTTCGTTATATTGTTTATGTCATTACCGCTGCATCATTCAACTGTCAAATGGTTTTATTAACAATGGGCATGAAATAATATAACGAGTCACCGTAACGGAGTGCCAAATGCTTTAGATCAACTACAAAAAGGCAATGGGAGGTCTAGCTAAATTTCTATGGTTTGTGTTCACCAAATATTAAACGATATTACTTAGTTTTAAAATATTTTTTTTGGCATGCAACATATGGCGGAGGTAAAGTAAATGTTTGATAGGATTTGAGAGGAACCATAATGATATACATACACTTTTTTAACACTTGAAAAAGATACTTTTTTGTTGAAGGGCTTTTGCCTAATGCGATCATAACATTATTGATGTTCCCATCTGAACACTCCTTCCAACTTTCATTTTTAAATTTTGTAAGTAAGGAATGGCAATACGATGTCAGGGAATTTGTCATTCATTCGACAAAGTAAGACATTTGAATTCCTATATTTTACATTAACTTTAGGTATTATTACATAGAAAATATATTTGATATAATTTTGAGTAACCTGTGTAGCTGTAAGATTTGCGAGCTTAATAAAACATGTAGAATGATTTTTAACTAGGCCTATATTTCTTTTATTATCTTAGTAAAAATCTAAGAACACGAAATGACAAAGGTGGAGGAAAGAAATCATTTTGGCTCTTTGCAGGGTTATGTAGGGCTGTGCAAAAATAAAATTAATGAATTAAAAATCATAAATTTTTGTTGAGTGAGTCATTATGTTCTATTAATTCTAATAGCAATTTTATTCATTTTTATGCTGTTATGTAATGATAGACTCACACAAATTGCAATATCACCTGGCCAAACAAATCTTTTAAAAGCTAAACTTGTAACAAATTAATTAGATGACTTCATAAATATTCTGAGTAATTTTGATTGCCTTTGGTGTGTTGGGTCACTTGACCGATTCCATTCGCTGTGACACGTCGCTTGTATTTCAGCTGTCCTTTTATTCACTATTTCCGCGGTTTTTTGGCTGATTTTTTGCTCCTGATATTTTGATTATGGAAGAAAATATAGGCCTGACTACCGAGGATATCGCAGGGATAGTCAAGAACGCAATTGGTGGTGTAAAAG
>NW_022752934.1:16814-23048 GCF_011630105.1 Anneissia japonica
TACTTGATACGGTGCTCTGCTGCTATGGTTAAGGGTGTATGTTATCCGTTTTCCCTTAAGGAAAACGGTTGGGTGGGCGCGATAAGATAAATGGAAAATATTTTATTTACGATAGATTTCTATAGGAAATAATTTTGATTGCGTTGGAGGATAAAAATACACTGTGCTGTCTGTTACCAAAAGTAACAATTAATGAGTTGAAAATCATAAATCTCAGTTGAGTGGTGCATATGGTTCTAATAATGTTCTTAACAATTATTTTGTTTGTGTTTATGTGATGGTATATAAGTGATACTTTGTACTTTTATATTGTTTTGTAGTTTTGCAATATCATATAGCCAAATCGAACTAAACTTTTACCAACTAAACTTGTCACCATTACTTTGATTATATAACTACATAAATATTTTAAGCCAGGAAGTCTTTGAAACAGCGAAGTCCCAGAGTTGAACCACAAGCTTACAGTTCATCATAATTATTTGAGCAGCGGTAGTTCTGAAATAAAGAATTTACTTTGTATACTCTGTAAGTCGTAGTATATATTTTTCTAACTTTAGTTCAATCATGTTTGTTTATAATGGTTGCACATAATGTACATAGAGATTAATTTTGCTCTAACAATATGAAAACCAATAGACCATTAGATTAACCACCAACCATTAGACTGCCGGGGATATATAAGATAGGCACGCCTCTTCTGTGCACTATTTTCAGATTTCTGGATCTCGAATGAAATACTAGATAGATTCGATATCCTAAATAAAAATCATTACAGGATCTGTCTCCACCAATTATACCAAAAATGTGACTACTCCCAAAGCTTTGAGAATTTTTTTTTTTCAAGCACAATTACAAAATATACATCGCACTACTTCACAAACGTACATACCATTTATATGCACTACACCAACAACCCGCCTGAACAGCTAAATGCAATAAGCGCACAGTAGCAACTGATGTAAAAAACAGCGATTTATTTATTAAGCAATTGGATAGTGCTATAGACTATGTGGAAATTATTTTACTTAGGTTAGATTATTGCATTAAGAAATTCTTTTGGGCCTCACCCTTTGGAATCTTCTGAATGCATTAATCTAACCTAAGCATATCATTTTTCACATAGTGTATGAGACGTAACTATTCTAATTGCTTACTAATGCTCATCTACTAATAAGCTAAAACGATTATTTATAGTTCAAATAAGTTAAGCTCTTTTTAGTTCATTCAAATTAAAAGTTTAATCTACACAAAAGATAAATTTAACGCGAATCCCGTTTTGCTACTGAATCTTAAAATGTCAACGTATATTTTGAAATTAGCGCTACTCTCTTATCTATTCTGAATGTTGTGCCAAACCCCCCCCCCCCCACACACACACACATGTTTTAACAACTTTAAATCCGCCGACACCATATTTGTATCTCACTGTATTTTTCATACGAAGAACGGGAAGCTCTTAGTGTGTAGCAAAAACAATGCGTTATATAATTGCTTCATAGATAATTTATAACTGTTAAATATTAAATCAAAACATTTCTGTTTAAAGTTTATAAAGTATGATGGTGTTGTTTCAAGCAATCTAGAGATGTCAATCTGATTGGTAGGTATCTACTAAACTATTTTTACTAGACTAATATAGCATTGTATAGGTATATAATAGCGGTTGTATTAACAAAATTAAACCTGCTAATGAGTTAACTTCAGTGATTCAATATCGCGTCCAAGCATTATTGCTAATAATTACTCTATACCAGTGTCAATGTCATCATAATACCGTGCATTACTGTTTCCCATTTTAAATGTATTGTATTGTATTGATATATTGTCAGACAACGCATGAATGGTCATAAATTTGACATTCGTCACAACAAAAAAGATAGGCCTATTGCAGTTCATTTTAATTTACCAGGACATAATATTACACACTTTAAAGTAGCTGTGCTCTTAAGTAATTGCTTTAAAAACAGAAATGAGAGATTAATTGCTGAACAAACATTTATTCATAAATTTGATAGTATTATTAGTGGCCTCAATATAGATCTAGGCTTTCTCAGCCACTATAAGATTTAGTTTGTTACTGACTCCCTTGTTCATATAAGCGCCATGACCGCACAGATAGTTTATCTGCCTAGCTCTATTTATTAGTTGTATTGTAAGTAGCTTGATCACACTTGTTATCTCTGATCATTATATACTACATTGTATCCAACTGCTAATTGGTTAATTGTGAGACCTTTGCTAATTATGTATGCATTAGCCCTTTTCTATTTTGTTTTCAATTTTTTACTTCACACACCTGATGAAGCTGGCATTGACTGCCAGCGAAAGCTTGTGTTGAATAAATTACATCAAAGTTCGTCTCAGAGTGCTGCCTTTAATAATCTGTGTATAGTGTTTAGACTAACACGGCTTCATTAAAACTTTTTTGATATATTGTGAAATAGCTTAAATATTATTTAGACATATTACTTATAAACCATTTGTTTAATGTATAACGAGACGTCCGACTCGTATTACACTCTATATAAGATTCTTGTGCACCGCTTAATTACTTATTATTAACTGTTTTAACAGTATCAATTTCTCTTGAAGTTAAATGTCATTAAATATATTTTAGTTTATGTTTCTGTAATTTTAACGTTTAACAGGATCATGTAAAACAGGTTTAAGATTCACTCGATATGTTTATCCTGTTTAAATTTTTAAAAAATGTACTGCACAATAATTTGAGTGCATAACCTTCGACAGCCTAGCGACTGAGGCGAGTGGGGTCATTTTAAGTGGCCACCATGGCGAAAGGCTAAAGTGAGAAAATGTTTTAACTTATACGCCCTCAAGATTAGTGTATGTTATAATTATATTACTATTTGTTTTGTCGACGTTTAGTATATACTCTATTTATATCGTAGTTTAAGTTTCTGTAAATTGAACGTTTAACAGGATCTGTAAATCAGGTTTAAGATCTACCTGATATGTTTTATTCTGTTTAGATTTGTTCAAAAAATGAAAAAAAAGCAGTCGAAGTTCATATCTTTTGCCATTCTAACGACTGTACGTACCCATCATGTAGAAATGCCAAAATAAACAGGATTAACGAATACTAACTACAGATATGTATATGGTTTATACAGTAGAACCCCTATTAGGACACACCTTCATAAGGATAAAAAAGTGTCTTCTTAATAGGGGTTTTCCCTGAATAGGGTACCCCTATTCAGGGAAAATTCAGGGGACACCAGGAGTGGCTCCAGGTGAGGGCCGGGGGCAGCCCCCCTCCGCCGGGGAGAGCTCCTCTGCCGGGGAGAGCTCCCCCTCCCCGTCGGGGAGAAAAATCACAATTCGTCGGGGAGAAAAAAAAATATTATATATATTTTTTACATATAAGTAGACGCTAAAATCGATTAAATAAGCCTTTGAAACCCCTAAATTGTCGAAATTGTCGGGGTCCTTTTAGTTGAAGTTCGACCACGTCCACTTTGCTTTCGTCGGGGAAAATCTGACACCTCGTCGGGGGAACCCCCCCCCCCGTCGGGGACCTCGACCCCCTTTTGGGCAAATCATGGAACCACCCCTGGGGGACACTAACCAAAAAGGTGAAATTGTCAGCAAGTTTTCATAAAACGGTGACATACAAATCTTTATGATTTTATTTTTATTGAGATTATTAGTAACATTAGAATACCAATACGATTAATTTATAATACAAAATCAGCAGAACTGTAATTAAAACAACAATAGTTTATGTCCCCAATATTGTTTGATGACGCAACGTTAATGGATGAATTAGAATCCTATGAAAGTGCACGAAAAACGAAGAAAAAGAAAGGGCCAAAATTGACAAGCTTTCTTTATACGAAATAACACATGAAGTATGCCTTACCTATATCCACTATAAGGATTTGGGGAGAAAATTCTGGTTTATTTTTCAAATTTCAATTTCAATTAATTTTAGTTTTATTCAGACAAACTCTGGAAAACAGAAGTAAAGTAGGCCTACGATAACTTTAAAACAAATAGAACAATTTCAATCGGACAATTTATTCATATTTATATCAGAATAATTAAAATAAAAATTTTAAAAAAATAAAAAAATTCACAAATTCTCAAAATCCAATCAAATCAATAAGAGGAGAGGACAGAACACCACTTTTAACTGATTCAAGCAAAACAACAAACCAAGAAATACCTTACACACCAAACTATTACCAAACAAAGACGGATTGTTTTTGCACTTCAATTTCAGTTAAATTATTATTATTATTATTATTATTATTATTATTATTATTATTTTTATTATTACGTACAGTAGTCTAACAAAAGCTCACCCTTGACAAACAGCAGTAGAAAGGTGATAACAGCTAGAAAGTTCCATTGAACTTTCCAAAACACGTCAAAATGTGTCAATATAGAAAGTTGAGTGAATTTTTCCTATTTTGAGACTGTTGTATTTGTTGTGATACAATAGGAAAAAAATAAGTGTACCCTTAATAAGGGTTATTTGACCGTTTGGCACACTGAGAAAGTATTCCCGTCCCCTTAATAGTGGTGTCCCCTTAATACCGGTTGGCCACAGTGTTAAAAGATTTATCGCCCCTCGTTTTACGGAAGAGTGTCCCCTTAATAGGGGTGTCCCTTGAACAGGGGTGTCCAAAAGGAGGTGTTCTACTGTATATTATCATTGTTTTTCGACGTTCAATATTAGTATCTATTTATAATGTAGCTTAAGTTTCTATAATTTGAGCGTTTAACAAGTACCGTGTAAAACAGTTTTAGGATCGACTTGATTTGTTTTATACTGTTAAATTTTGTTCAAAAAAAAAATCTTAGAAAACACAAATCGTCAGTAAAAAAATAAAATTGATATTTATTTTGAAATATGTTCATGCCCACTCTTCCGAGGTCACCCCTGGTTAGCACGTTAAAAATATCAACGCAACTTCGAGCCAACTACAAGATCGGCGTGATGTCTGTTTTACTTATGTGTCAGCTAAACGAGAATGAATTGTTTTATTTGTACTGAAATATTACACTATGAATGGTATGTAGTGTTAGAAGAAATGATTGAAATGAAACATCAAAATTAAATGTAGTTGCGTTGAATGTCACCCTGTTGTCTATTTTGTACCTTGCTGTATGGTTATTAGAAGACTTGTCTTTCTGATAATTAAAGACAAAATGACCCAATAAAATATAGAACAGCAAAAAAAAAAAAATACACTTTTAACTATAAATATCTTAAATTTTTATTTTTATTTTATAACTAATGCATACATAAAAATAAATACCAGATCAGCAATAAAGTATTGGAGTTAAAATAATAATGTCAGTTAAAAAATTACAGTTGATAATGTCCATGCCTATCATGCCAAAGGCATTTAATTACTGATAATGCACCTATTTATTAGCAGTATGTTTATCACACTGCTGTAATACAAGACAAAAAAATCAAGAAAAATTATTCTAAAAACCTAGCAGATCCCAAACATTTTCGCTCGTCCTCAATTGTGTGCGTACTTTTCAGCAGACCCATTTGACATGGCGGACCCCCAGATATTTTCTGCGGACCACAGGTTGGTAATAATTTCAAACAATTTTACAAATTGTTGAAATTTTAACAGATTATGAGTATTAACTGTGAATTAATTTATTAAGCACGATTGTTTCTTTTGTTTACGTTGATATGAACGGCCAACTATCTCCAATAAATAATAAAGGACACGAAACTGTTATATTATTATTACATACAATATTAACTTCCTAAAAAAATGTTTAGATGCTGACAACATAGGGATAATTGATTATACAATGGCAGAAAACCTTTCAATAATTACGGAAAATAAAATATTTTAATGTAAAAAAAACCGAGTAAAGTCATTAGCTGATTGAAGAAAAAATCTAGTCTACCGCCCTCGATCTTGTCTCACACATTGCTGGAGTAATAATGTATGGTAAAACCCCAAATTTTTTTAGCCAATTAAGTAAGGAATTTTCTGAGGAAACACTATGACTAACTTTTATCAAATGAACACTCCTATTAGTATTACGACCTTGTTATTGTTGTTGTTAATATTGTTGTTGTTCTTGTAGTTGTTTGTTGTTGCTGTTGTTGTTATTGGTCCTACTGCATCATCAAGTACTGGTTATATAAGTTATACCATTATACATAATCCTTATATATAATATATAAACGTCAAAAATATATCAGCCACAATTTAAAAAAAAAATTATATATAT
>NW_022752934.1:23891-37295 GCF_011630105.1 Anneissia japonica
CACTGCCTATGGCCAATTACTGCTTTATGAAAAAGCTTTCCGCAGGCTAGGCAAGGCAATTGAGCTTTTACAACAACTCTTCTGGCTTTACAAATAACATTTTCCACAAAACCGGACGCAAAAGGAAGATATGTGACGTTCGCCGTGCGACCCTAAGCCGACCAAAAGTATACTAACCGCAAACGGAACAGTCGTTTTTAGTCAGCTGACATGTGGCTAAGCGGCCCAGGGCGAATTTAGTCAGTGTGATTAGGCTCCTAGTTCAACTACACACGGTATAACAACCGTGTATAAACAAGTCACCGATTTTTTTTTTTTTTTTTTATTTCAGTTTTTGGAATGAGTTATTATGCTACAATATTTGAACACTGAGGCTAAATGTTAGCCTAAATGAACTTATAATCAATTTTTTACTATAAATTTATCAAAGACGACCTTTTGTCTAGACAACAGTCAGTCAAACAAAAAATGCATCAAAATATCATTGACCGAACCAAACAAATCATCGAATTTATTGTCAGATTTCAGGTTTTGCAAAATTTACTATTTGTTATTTTTCACAATGTATGATGTGGCAAAATAAATTGTAACGATTCATTTTACTTCTTTTATAAAGAAACATTTATTTATCATTATTATCAGCGTATTTATTAATAATATTAGAACGGTATATAATAAAGTAAATCCTTTACAAACAAACAAAATAAATCTAATCCAGGACGTAAAACCTATACAATTAATTGTTATGTGTCCTAAAATGTCCCACTAACTGACATCCTCTGTTTCCCATTGCAACGCGGGTCTACCATGTGCATCAGTATCCAGATGGGTGAGAACAGCTTATTCTAACACGAATCAATCGTATTTATTTTATATGCGTCCCGACTTAATATATTGGTCTTCAAACACATAATTTTAATGGCTTGCAATGTTGCCCGTTGAAACATACTCCTGGTACTCATCAGGTAATTAAAAAAATATATAATGTATGATATGTTGTGCGTACTGTCAGTGATACTTATAGTTTAAATAAAAAACATTTTGTTGGTATCATGGTAACTCTCTGACTACCCGTATCGCGGTAGCAAATATGAACATTGCAATTTATTACAGTATTGTTTGGTAAAATTAGCGAAGATTTTAAATTAACTCTTTCCTAGTATAATACAGTTTAGTCTATGTGCGACCACTTTTGTTATAACTTGTTTCGCGAACTTTTTTTTAAATTGTTTGAAGAAAAAATAAAAATAAAATTTTGATTTCTTATTTGGCGAATGTTTTTTGCAGACAGAAATAAAATTAACATATTATCGTCGAACGTAATGGCAGAGTTCAATGCTTTAAATTTATACAAGCCTAACTAGGAAGAAATTATACAGATCTTATTTTTGAGCGGCAGGCGTAATAAAATAAAGACAGGCCTTTTTTCTGAAATTTCTAGTTTATTCGTGGCGGTGGATGCGCTAATTGTTCAAAAAATTAAATTGCATTTTTATTCCAAATCATTATTTTTGTGGGCGGCAAGTTTGCTAAACAAGGTGTAAAAAAGTCTCACCTAATTCTCATAAGTATATGGTCACGTTTGTTCATCTGTAATCAGTGCTTTTGATATCGCACGTCTCATAAGCCACCGCGAACACTTTCGAAGTTTTTTTTATGATTTACCTCTTGTCAACAAATACAATCAAACTACTTAACAATTCTAATTGAAAATTAGACACGGCGATGGTGCACCGTAGGCTACGTCAAACTATTAAATAGGCTTAAGCAACAGTATTGAAAAAAATATTACAAAACCGATAAGACAAACAGACCAACACTTTCTCAAGTCCAAGGAAATGCTTGCAGTAGGTAACAGAACAACATGCCTGCTTTTAAGACCTATTTATAAATACGCTTTTACAGGAGGTTCATGATTATAAAATCATTATCCTTTGTTTGTGGAACCAAGGAAGAGTGAACTCTCACACCAAATGTATTTTCTTGTTTACTCCTTGCGTTCAGGCTATTTTTTCTTTTCTTTTTTTTTTTTTTTTTTTTAATGTTTCCTGTTTTTTGTAATTTTTAAAGGTTTCAGAAATTAACATGGTGAAACCTCTCAATTTATATCACGTAAAATTAAGCAAATTTTCCGGCGCCTTCGGCTGCTGGCCCCGAGCCTAGTTACTCACTGCGCTCGCAATGCTAGACCCCCTCCCGATGATACTACCTCAACTTTCAAGGTCCCAAAGGTGATCTCAAATTGGAGGGCGAACTCTATATTTTTTTTAAATTTAATGAGGAGAGTGCCAACATTTCTTTAAATTAATGTACACATTTTGTGCCTAGCTTTTCTAAAAGCTATCAATATTATTTGTATAAATTGTTTGCCTTATGTTTAATAATGAACATGACATAGAAAAACTTAAAAGTAATATCAACTTAAATACACGTAAATTTCACCTAGGCTTAATTCAAGTTCATATTAAATACAAATACAGCATAATATCATTTTGATTTTATTTATGAACTAAAATGAGTTTACGCAGAAAAAAAAACATTGTTAAATACAAATACAGCATAAAATCATTTTGATTGTATTTATGAACTAAAATAAGTGTAGGCAGAAAAAAACCCCATTGTTTTTCAAACTGGATAACGTCCGCAAGCAATCATATCTAAAATAAATATTGATTTGTCTTCTTTGTAGCATACGACTAAGTATGCTACAAAGTTTATAATGACTCAACTGACATGTATATTTGTGAATCTCCATAGGCTAAATTAACGCTCATCTGGGATTCCAATTCAGGCGTTGCATGTCTATCTTCAATTGCAGGTAATCTGCATTCAAACTCTCTATTAGCAAGTGCATTTGCCGTTGTTGGTATTGTTGTTACATAGTCATCCATGTTCATTCCATTTGTAATCTTATTTCTCTTGTCCTTCTGAGAATAATAAAACCTAAAATGCCAAAAAAAAATTTTTTTAAATTAAAAAAAATATCTTGTCAATTAATAACATTCTCTCTTTATGTCAATAACACAACACATTGTCGATTGTTCTAAATACCCTGATAAAACAAAAATTAAATACATATTCCTTGCAGCAATAAACAATTGTATTCCCAAAATTTAAAAAAATTACAATGGATTACCAGAGCTACAATAGTTAAAATGGCTCTGGAAAAAAAAAAGAAACGTTTGCTTAAGCATACACTATGACACGCCAATAACAAAAGAAAGATGGTAAAATAACATACAATCATTCAAGAAACCTAACAAAAAATCATTTGCAATGTGTTAGAAAATTGTTACTTGTGAAAATGGTGATTCTTACGATTGATAGAAATGAAATGCAATAGAATTAAATGTTTTAAAGATTTGGAAATGTTCTTTCTTTTTGTATTGTTTACATATTGGTATAAAAATACTTTATTGCTTTTATTTATGTTGAAGTAGCAGTGACTTTCAGAAACAACATTTTGCCTATTGTGTATCCTTATAAATAATGATAGTGTATAAACGAAACTATTGCTTTATTACTGCCCTCAAACCATGATGCCGGAAAGCCACCATTAATTGAAGCAATTTTTTTTTTCGATTGGAAAAATAATTTGATGATGTCTCTTATGAGATAATCGCTAAAAGAGGGGCCTACACAATATGGAGTGCTCACACTTTTCTCAGCCATAGCTTTTAATTCGTTGTCATTGGCAACGCGTTTTGTTGATGATTATCTTGTAAGCCTGATACTACGTCTCATTAAAAAATATATCGGGCTGACATAGCAAAATAAATAAAATTTAGGCCTAAATATAATTTTTTTAAATAGGGTCAACATTTTATTTGAATTTTATGAATAGAATATATTCATGCAATCAAATTAATAAGGTACCATATAAATGCATATATTAATGCTAGTGACGATTATTACAGAGGTAAATAAATAAGAAAGAGAACCAGCGAAAAAAGTGAAAGCTACGACGTTACTTTGAAGAAATTAATCATTTTCATCACTGTAAAATAGAAGCAATAAGCTGAAGATATCATGTCCACCGCCAATGTCATCATCTGAGTCGTAATCGTCAACTTCTTTAAATAGCAATTAAATGAAATTATTAATACATACAGTAAATAACAATACGGCATTATAATAGCCTAATTTCGGCCAGATACAAAAAATTTACCTGCAGAAGTAGATCAATGCTGGTAAAATCACTAGAACAAGAGCACAAACAGTTATTAACGCTATAAGGTAAAGATGGACTGATGGTGAACTTTTGTAATCTGAAAACAGAAAGGGATTAACATTATTGTCTATGAAGAAAACATTGTCTAACTGGTATTCAAACTATATGGGTCGCGACCTAAAGTAGAATTGCCAAGGTATAATTTTGTAGTCGCCGGACATTATGAAAAGTACAATTTATGAGCTGAAGTGACTGCGTAAGATATTAGATTTTCCGCTAATCACTGCCTTTTTTATATTGTTGCAAGAACCCACATAACAGTAGCTTAAACGTACGAAAAAATAAACGTGCATTTGTGGGAACTATAATAACTGGATTGCTCATTGGCTGCTTTTAGTGAGGCCACCGAGGGCCTAAGTGACGTAACATTTTATACAAGTTTCCTTTGGCATTTGTTTAAATTATTGTTAAAAACTTTTTTAATAATAAATTTGAATTTAACGTAATGATTATTATCATCTATCTACTTGATGTGACTTTTTATGCAGTTTAAGAAAGCGCAGCAAAGTTATTTGCGTTGTTAGTGATCGACGTCACCATAACAACGCGACTTCAATCGCGCTTTTAAAAACTGCATAAACGGTCGCGTCTAGTAGTTAGATGGCTTGAAAAAATTCCTACGTTAAATTTAAATTTATTATTGAAAAGTATTGCAAGAATTGTTATTTATAAAAATGCCAAAAAATGCGTCGGAGGCCTCACTTTTTTCTGTACCATGATTGGCCGATGAGAAATCCAGCTATTATCAGTGGTGGAACACGTGTATTTGTATAACACGCGCGTATTACTGGCCCTGTTCTGATTGGTCAGTTGTTAAGTTTTATTGATATTCCATTTTTCAGCACGTTTGAGACCCTAAAAAAGGGCTCGCTAGATTCACAGAAGTCCATGATAGTGCCAAACTTTTGTTTGTGACTATAGTAGGCCGATTTTTTTTTTTGTGTATATCTTTTTTCATTTTGTCTTCAACATTTGCTCCACAGGGATTTTTAGCAATTCGCTATAAAATGGGAAAAAAAATCAGTCGTGGCGCCAGAATTTGTCTGAACCTTTCTTTCGCAATGGATGAGGAGGGGTAGTTTGGAAGGAGTCAGGTCTACAGTATGATTAAACCATTCAGAGTAGTAGATCCAGAGAGATACCCAGAGAGATACCTTCGAAAGCTCTGATAATCTATAAATTTAAAATTTTACCTAGTAACGGACATTAATATTATGCCTACCCTCTTCACAGATAGTTCCGGACAATCCTCGGACAAGCGAATATTAATAAGCCTACGTATATGTATTGTCAACAAATCGTTATCCGAGTTATCATTCACGATCGTCATGACTGTATACAGTACCAAGTGACTCAGGATAATGTTAATGAAAAAAATATAATAAACCTTATAAATAGTATGATCATCATCTATCATCTTTAGTTATTATAGATTATATATGATAACCATTCATTTATTCTGCCATTTATTCAGCGCCTTATAAAATTATACGGATTGACTACAACTAGCATACCCCTACTTTTTCGCAGAGATTGGACTCACGCTAACCGATCGCCTAATCGCCATGAGCGAAAACTATTTCGGATTGGTAAAAAAAATCAACTGCTTTAGCGATTTTGGCTAAAGTCTAGGAAAATATTTAAAAAAAAGTTTTAAGTACTTGCTACAATACATCGTCTTTTTCATTTGAGCTTCATTTTTCGCTAACTCCATGACACGCTTATTTGTGTTGTTGTATGAGTAGGTGATGCAAACGTCATTCGTGCCTCGCAAGTTATTTTTTTATTGTAATTGTTTTTTTAACGCGGTAGATGCTGGGCAGTGGCTGTATGACGTAGACTAATATGAAGGTACCACTAGCTTGTGTTTTCCCACTAAAACTCGAAGGCGAAACAGTAGGCCTATATCCTAATATCGATAGTAATAATTTAATCAGTGATTTCGTGTTATTCTCAAATACGTAAAATACATTTAAAGAATGTGTGAAATAATTTAATAATGTACCTGTGGGTCGCTTTGTTACACGGTTTACGTACTTGTGTTGTAGAGAGAGTAATTTTGCAAGCAAGGTTAGCCTAGCCTATGGCCTAGATCGTGCACGCTCTTGATTATCGCTGTGACAATTCTTCGGGTGACAGGCGATCGCGGCCCAAGCCAATTTTAAATATACTGTAGTCTAGTAAAACTATCGCTAGATCCCCACCCCCGATATCGTTCAAAACTAAAAAGAAAATATTGTATAGGCTAAGCCTACATAATTTTATCAACTTTTGCGATAATAGGCGTATATTCAGCAAACTTTCTAAGTACCTCATTTATTGGTATGCTAAAAATATTAATTTTCCTGTCAAATAACGTTATCCCTCCCCTGCCCACCTCCCTGAACCTACCAGAGATTTTTCTGGTACCATCATCGAGACAGGGGTGGGGAAACCTCCCCGCCCCCTTTTTTTTGGAAAGTAAAAAGAGAAATAATTGATTTTCTAAAAAATGCACCAGAGGCTTATTTTTAGGCATTTTTGGGAAAGAATAAAATACTGTAGGACCTCATAGAATAGTGTTTTCTCGATCGCCTCCCTCTTCCTCTTGTACATCTCTAGATCCGCCCCGGCTGGACTCTAGTCGCGGCCCCTTGGTTCGGACTCCACTTTCAAACATATTGGACACCATGTCCTGTCAGCTATTTTTGGCTAATGATTTTTTACAATTTTCGTCAAATTTTTGCTAAAGACAGCTTCAATTGGCTAAATAAAATTGTTGACTTACGAACAATAATGTTGTGTCTGTAACCGTGTCTCCGTCGTTTTGCTGTGTTATATGGAACGCCAAGGAGCAGCATTCATCGTACAGATTTGCAGTCTAATTTGGAAAGCCAATAAGGCAACTTTAATGAAACACAGTCATTTTTATCAAGCACAATCGGTTTTCGTGTTCCCAGTGAATTCAGTAGAACTATGCTTGACCAAAAATATGATATTGCATGACACCTATTGAAAATCACGTTAGTTTCAAGGAAAATGGTTGAAAGTACAAGATATTTCCCCATACTAATTAACACTGCTTTTTCATCTCATTTTAGTAGTTTTTCTAAATGTTTTAATGCTACGAAAAATGATTGAAACTGCGTGTTTTTGCAATCTGTAACCGTGTCTCCGTCGTTTTGTGGTGTTATATGGAACGCCAAGAAGCAACATTCAACGTACAATTTTGCGGTCTTATTTGGAACGCCAAAAAAGCAACTTTCAAACACAGTCAATTTTCGTCAAGTACAATCGGTTTTCGTGTTCTCAGCGAGTTACAGTAAAACTATGCTTGACCAAAATATATTATATTATATGACACCTATAGCAAATCACGTTAGTTTCGAAGAAAATGGTGGAGAGTACAACATATTTCCCCATACTAATTAACACTGATTTTCCATCAAATATCAGTGGCGTCTAAATGTTTTAATGCTACGAAAAATGATTGAAACTGATATCTAAAGCACGCAACCTCTCTACTTTTATGGTTATTTTAATGTGTACTGGTTCATCTAAGTCATAGTAATGCATTTTGTTGCTTAAGTCAAGCCCTATCTAGCATTTAAATGTTTATTGTTTTCACATATTATTGTATTTTATTGTCACGTTGTATATGTTGGTCGACTAAGTGAATAAAATGATATACAAATATTGAAATCAATTATGACGTTTGAACACTGCAACATTTAGAGCGGAGGCAGAATTCCAGTGTGGAATAAATAAAATACAGCACTTACAGTTACTTGAGATAATAATGATAATGATATATGTTATGAAAATTATAATGACCATCATTACCACCTATGTCACCATAGATGCCAGCGTCGTGGCAATCATTCATTCATATTGTCATTTAATCAGCGCCTAATAAGGATATGGATTTACAACGAGCATCACCCATACCTTCTCCACAGAGAGTTCCTGTAAATCCTTCCGGACAAGTGCATTGGAACGAGTTAAATAAGTCATAACATGTACTGTTGTTTTGGCAAGGACTACTTGCACACTCATCCACTTCTAAAACAATATTTCAAAAAAAAAAATAGTAACTACAGTATGGTATGAATTTATGTTCATTATAACATTATTTACATAAAATATATAAGAAGATAAATCATACATATTATTTATGTCCACATAATGAAAAATAATATGAACAATAACAAGCAAAAAAGAACACATAACATATAATATTATTATTAGTAATAAGATAATAGTAATAGTAATATTCTGAAATAGGTCTACATATTATTTCTATCACTCTCGCTACCATTCACAACATCGTCATCCTTTCTAAATTATACAATACAGTACTTACAGTGACCTCAGACAATAATGAGAATGGTATATATTATGACAATGATGATATCTTCATCATCATATATAACCATCTTTGTCACAAGATGCTAGTGTCGTGAGAATTATTTACTCATTGTGTATTAATCAGCGCCAAACGACCATACCCATACTGTACCTTCTTCACAGTGAGTTCCTGTAAATCCTTCCGGACAAGTGCATTGGAACGAGTTACATGTACCGTTGTTTTGGCAAGGAGTACTAGCACATTCATCCACTTCTAAAATAATAGTTTAACACCAAATTTAATAAATGAGTACAGTGCAATATGTGTTCATAAAACATAATGCCTAATATATACATTCTTATTCTTCCTCATTATTGCCAACCAAATAAACAGCTTGATCGAAGGGCCTTGTCTCCAAATAAACCTAATATATAACATTTGTATGAAAAGCACTTCCATCCAGTAATTACAAAACAGATATTAAATCATTAAACCTTAATAAATGTTATATAACAGTACAATTAATAATAATAAAAATATTAATAATAATAATAGCTGTAGTATTAATAATAAGATTAATAATAAGAATTAATTATATAATAATAATAATAATAATAATAATAATAATAATAATAACAGTATTAGTATTAATAATAATTTTATTTAAAATTCGTTTTACATAAAACTAAAAATTGCTTACATTTTAAAATTATAAGTCTGACATACATTTTATCATTATTATACATTGTAACAATATTATGTGCTCTACGTATCCTATTTATTATAAATAATCCATTATATTCATTTAATGTTATAACAAATAAAAACGTTGTGTTTTATATTTAGAGGGGCATTGTTACTGCTTTACTTACGGTAAATATGTAATCCTCTAGTTCCCAGATTCAAGTCTACATACTCTGTACCATCACTAATCTTGTATCGGTTAAATCGTTTCAGACCAACCTTATTGTCTGTCCAGTATAAATACTCGGCATGTATCGCTATAGAAAAACAACTACCAACTGTATCATAAACGCCATTGAGTGTTTCTCGGAAATTACCCAACAAATCTGATTTTTCAAATGTCTCGTTATCTGAATCGCACCAATATAATATACCTGCAATATGTTAAACATTTAGAGAATGTATTGATTTAATACATATTTCTTATTTCAGTTCAAAGCAATATAAATGTACAAGCAATAACGCGACAAAAGCAGAAACAATTAGCTAATTAATGTAACTTTTCTTTTTTTTTTGTTGAATTATATAAATTACAGCTATTACTCTTATCTATTGAGAAACCTACTTTTAATGATTAAATTTTATTAAATACATTTACAAAATTTGGTCAAACTGCTGTATATATTTAAACAAAAATCATGCTAACATAACTGGTTTTCGTAGGATTAAACTTTACAAATGTATTTTCATTTTGTAGATGATCTTGAAAACTACCTCAAAATTGCGGAAAATATGTGTGGAATTCGGCTCTTATATTGCAAAATGTACTTTTCCGACATGCGCTGTTGAATGGAACAGTCAATCTTTCAACGCATGGAACTTTCTTACCATTGCACTCATAAACATTCTTTTTTTGTATACTATTCAATTTCAATTAAATTGCTTCAAATGCCGTCAGGGGTCAATATCAGCTAGGGATTACACAAAGAAAAACACAACCACCACCCCCAAAAAAAAAATAAAAGTAAAATATAAAAAAAACCCATGATAAATATAAACAGTATAAACATATAAATACATTTCAAACAAGATAATCTGAGGTTACAATCTCTCTCCCTGTTGCGTCATATCTACAGTCAGACGTACTAGATCCCGGTTGTTGGTGTATTATGGTGCAATAATGAAGCCGAAGTCTTGAGTTCAAAACTCCCTCTTGTTGTTGCTGCTGTTGTATTATATTATTATTATTATTATTATTAGCTTAGCTCAGTCGGCTAATCTAGTGGTAGCCACTGTGTTTGCGCTGAACCGTGGAGATCTCTAGGTCCCCGGTTCAATTTCCATCGCTGCATCTCCTTGTGTTTCAGCTAGAGGGCTGAAATACAAGTTACAATAGCGCACCGTCTTTCGGATGAGACATTTAAACAGTTGGTCCCTTGTGCAATATAGCCCATGTGCACGTTAAAGAACGCAGTACACTCTTCGGAAAAGAGTAGGGGATTGTCTCCCGGTACTGCAGTGCCCAATCACCACGAGAAGGACCCCACTGGAAATAAGTCTTCTTCTAGACTTTCGAGGGCTATCCTTGGTCCCTGGTCCTTTGGATAATTTTTCTAAAATTCTTTTCAATCAAAGCAGTATACAAACACACCTAGTTGAATTAAATCCCAATTGGTAACGATGGTCTCAGCAACAATATGTTGTGTATTGCTGGAGTTTGATGACATAAAATTAAACAAAATAAATTATTATTATTATTATTATTATTATTATTATTATTATTTGTGTAACTTAGAATACTTTTTATATATTTTTCACAATTTTTTTTTTTAAGACAGCGGATGTAAGACGGTTGGAAAATGCTAGAAACATTCTGAAATCTGCATCTTACTTCTCCAATTCATTCGCCAAACAAGTCCTAGCTTTAGCTGTGGTGAAACCCATCAGTTGGCTTACACACCTTCCTGAAGGTAGTTGCTAAGTACAACAGGTTTGGCCGAGGGGAGTGGCTTGTATATGGTGACGTCATGTATAATTAATGCCGTCTCCCAAAAAACATCACGCTACACTCTGTGACCAATGTAAATTATCGAGGCAGGCAGGCTGAGACTTAGCTTAGTTTTCTCTTGTGCTGCTGCTACGGGCGGGTGAGGGACGATCGAGTCCATTTTCAGACGATTGGTCTAAGTAGTATGGACGTTTCGTAGGTCTAGGCTCCTCTAACTAAGCCTGGGCTAGGTCAGACAAGGAGGTCTTTTCAGTAATCTGGGGCCTAGTCCTAGATTGTGCGTCCAGCAACCCGCAGCAGTCCGTCTAGGCCTGTGCCTCGTTTACTTGAAGTTAGGCCTATCTATGCTTATGCAGAATCTGTTGTAAGACCCTCGCCAGGCACTGAAGAATCTGCACTGAATAGGCACGTAATAGCCTACATAACATTTATACAGTACAAGTAATACACGACATTGGAAAGTCAATATATTTACTTAAATTACATATTAACATTTGGTTCCCTTTCACTTTTTCTGGAATATAGCCGACAATATTATTCTTTCAAAGCAGTGAACACTAAAATAAAATCTTAACTTCAGCAGTAATGTTGTAAAAGTTGTAATTTTAATTTATTAGGCCCATTTTCTCTTCCAGTAAGATAATTTTTT
The DNA here is from genome assembly GCF_011630105.1 of Anneissia japonica. NCBI lineage: Eukaryota > Metazoa > Echinodermata > Crinoidea > Comatulida > Comatulidae > Anneissia > Anneissia japonica. The sequence continues at coordinate 35,791 of NW_022752934.1, forward strand.
TTATAGGATTTATATTTGAAAATCCATAGACTAAGTAGTAAAGGGGTGGCGCCAGGATTTGCCCGGTGTCTGAGGTCCCCGACGAAAAAGAGTTGGCGTGGTCGTTCGCCAACTATTGCTAGGCTTTAATTACTACTATGATAATACATAAGCACATCTAGGCCTAAAGGATTTTCAGGTGATCTCCGTAATATATCTCCATAGATTGTCGGTCCTCCAAAAACAAATTTAATTTGAAATTAAAAGGTGCTCAAAATGGAAATGTGCCAACCATTTACCTTGGAATATGATTGCCATCAAAAGTTGCAGCAACAACAAAAAAAACAGGCTCCCAGCAGGAGCGTGTGTCTATACTGCCTAATATACTGGAGTTTTTGTTTTTGAATTTAAATCTAATGTTCTTCATTATGCAGATGTGTGTATTATTGTAGTGTATCTGGATTTTACATGAAAATTTTCTTTCTTAACAATATTCTGTATACGTTATAGGCCCTATTACACTAAAAACACTGTAAACTGGCCGGTTTTGAAATATCCGGTGTAGACAGCTGTATCACCTTAAAACACTTTAATTGGTCCTCACACGCACACCCCACCATAGATTGACACTAAATATTAGGAGCCACATCCTTGACGTATGGCATATGCTTCGGCAAAGCACGGAAACATTCTAAGCATGGGAAGTGACCAAAGTGACGGCTAGAAAAAAACAGTGCTAAAAGATAGGAAAAATATATGCAAGAAAAAAATGAGAACAAAAACACTGTGAAAAGCCTATAATAGTAATAGTAATATTAATAAAAATAATAATAATGATAATAATGATAATAACCACCACAACGACCACCACAATTATTTCACCGCATAACCAAAAAAATTAAAATAAAATAAATAAACATTAAACAATCTCTAAGAGTAAACTGCGCCTATGAACTTTTTGAAATTGGTGCATTATAAATGTTTGATTATTATTAATATTGTTATTAGTATTGATGTATTATTATTATTATTATTAATTCAGTATTTTTTAAAATTTAAATTGAATGAAATTCAATAGAGGTCTAGTCCAGGTATTGTAATAATTTAAACAAAACTGGCACCCGATACCAAAAATTGTATTCGATACTTGAATGTAGATTATAACTTTATGTAGTTCTAAAGAATATTATGATTTGATTAACAATTTAAAAAAAAAGGCAAATCGAACTGTAACTTAAAAGCGTCAAGCTAATTTTTTTTTTTAATAAGTGACCAGTTAGATTGGTAATTTGTTGAATTTCATGTGTATCTGAAATTGCATTAATTCATTTTGATTCATGCTTAAATTAGTGTCTTACCTGCTGGATCGACGGCGATGGCATATGGTGCCTGTAAACCAGATCCTATGATGATCTTTCGATTAGAACCGTCCATATTGACACGCTCTATCCTGTCAGTTCCAGAATCACTCCAGAATATCCATCTGTTACAACAATTTCAAATGAAAACGCTAAACAGTATATATA
>NW_022752934.1:37642-47325 GCF_011630105.1 Anneissia japonica
AATAATTATTTCGTTTCCTTCCTGTGGACTTCATCAGCTGATTAAGTGTGAGGACAACTAACAAGAAATTGGTATTTAAGAAACTGATTAAATGCGCTATATACAACAACGATAAAGGACAAAACGTATTAGGCCTATTATGTGGAGAAGGAGCATCATATTGCCATGCATAGGGACTAGTAATATTCAACCAAGGGGGTACAGTATAAAATTGTTTATATTATTTTATACCTCCGTGGTCTAACGGTGCATGTGCAAGAATGCAAAGTATTGGTTGATATAATCGGATTTAAATATGGCCCTGTATAATATTTGAATTGTAGGAATTTATTAAACCTAGGGTTTATCAACATTTTTTGCTATTTCTAATTATATACCGAATAATAATAATAATAATAATAATAATAATAATAATAATAATAATAATAATAATTTATTAATAAAAATAAGTAGTAATAATAATAATAATAATAATAATAATAATAATAATAATAATAATAATAATAATAATGTAGTTTTATATGAATAAATAAATCTTTATTTGTTTAACTTTATGTTGTCCTTTAAATTAATTTAAATATAATTTTTCTGGATCCGCCCTTGGCATTTATCTCAGTAATTCAACAGTATTAACACAGCCTGTAATTCGTATGGTTTTAAATCCTACCAGTTATTGTCACACAAGATGTATTGCTTCTAGTTCTAGTTCTGTCCTAACCGGTTTTCGTATCCACACTCGTTCTCTATAGTAAGTGTATACACCATAGTTTTCAGTACCTATACAAGCCTACCTGTCCTGCTACGTGTGATCATATCACACACGTTCACTACCGTTGAAGCATGTATTGCATCTAGTTCTGTACCAAGTTTTAATCATAATAGTCACCCACATTAATTCTAAATAAGTATACATTGCTATATGTAGCATTTCTGGCTAGTTTTAGTATGGTAACAATATTGGTTTTCGTATCGTTTAACCATACTCGTTTGTTGTATGGTCACCCATACTTGTTATTTCCAAATAAGTGCTTTGGGTACTTTTCAGTTTCACAAAAGCCTTTTTGAATAGATTTCGTATAGTTTTAACAATACTCGTTTTCGTAAAGTTTCACCATTTACTAGTTTTCGTATGGGTTAAACATACTCGTTTCTCTTTATAGAATAGTCATAATGAAACGATTGAGTGCTCAATCATATTTGACACAGGTCAAAGTCACATTCTTTCTTTTGTCATCAGACTTCAATCGTTTGAAATTGATTGTTTTCCAAGTAATATCTATTTCTTACCAAATCATTCACATTTGATAATTTGTAGCCTAATGATTATTATTTAATTTTATGTTATAGGTCTTATTCAGAGCATCCCATTATGGTATTCTGAATTAATAACTTCTTGTTCGCATTACAGTGATACGTGCGTTCTTTGTGCAATAGATTTCCCTTTACTCAAAAAGAAATAAATAATTTACCACCAGAACCTTAACTTCAGCCTTTTCTTAACTTATTTGATCCCTCTGTAGAACAGTCAAATAATGAAGGTTCTCTTTACATATCCCTAGAATAAATAATTATTCCCAAATAAAAATAATATAATTCATTATCAAAATAAGAGATTAACTGGATTACTAAGCATGCTGTATTGTAAGGCATTTTCTAAACAGAAAGTCGTTAAAGCAGTAAGACCAATTACATAGTTTAGCTGTCACTTATACACAATCACAAACGGGTATTGGATCTTGGGACATTTTTGTTAATTTGAATATAATTCACGCAAAATGTAATATAAATTATTTGACATTATATTCCTTTTAAGAAAAAATTATTATTTTAAGATTTAAAAATGCATAGGCCTATGTTACGTTGACTTAATTTTAATAGATGATGGATTTTAGACAAAACTCCTTATGTTAATGTGTTTTTTAATTAAGTTCGATTTCCTGTTCGTGGTTTTTGCTGAATTTAAATAGTTGATAAAAAAAGCGGCTTCATTAGTTAATTTGATCAATTTGGGGCAATATATACCTATATTCATTCATATTACTTATGTTAATGTGTCCATGATTTAAGTTCGATTTCTTGTTGGTTTTTGCATGTCTATTTTAATTGACAGAAAGTTATTTTATACCTACACAACTTTAATAGTTTACATTGAAAGAAATGTACTTGAAATGTTTTCTTACTACTGATTTCATCCATAAAGGTCTCGTGATCAGTTCCATTGTATCGGGCTCTGTGTATTTTTGTTAATTTGGCATCAGTCCAGTAAAGGAAGCCTTGCACTGGGTCATAGTCTATTGCAATTGGCCTGCCGATAGAACCTTCAAAAGTTACTTCAGTCAATGATGTAGGACCAGTTGCCGAAAAACTTGATGTATAAATCTTATTCTCGACATCATTAGTTAACAAAATCTTTTCTAGTCCTACAGAGAGAAATCATACAATTACAACATTAATAGGTAATTATTTTAACTAGGCCTAGTTAATGTCTCAGATAAAAATGTAACAGATAACAAGTTAATGGTGATATAAGAAGGTTTGTATCTGTTGGTACTGGTACAGGGGTGGCGCCAGGGTTTGCCCGATGGGGGTGGGGGATGTCCCCGACGGGGGAGGCGGTCCCCGACGGGGGGGGGGAAGCCCCGACCAGGGGTCAGATTTCCCCGACGAAACCATAGTGGGCGTGGTCGAGCTTCGATTAACAGGTTCCAAAAGTGGTCCTGGGGGCCAGAGAATATCTCAAATAATATAGACTAATATGAACTCTAGGAACATCATAGAATGTGTGCCAAAATCTGTATCCGGAACGAACAGCCAGTAAATGACCACACCATTTTAAAAAATAACCACGACCCCTTTTTCATTTGAAGTGCTAATTTAAATAGTAGGCTAGGCAATAAGAACATATTGCAAAAAAGGTTTTTTTTCTTTTATAAAAAAAACACATGTTGAGGGGATCACATTTCAGAAATCTCACCTTAATCACAGGTCCCATTAATATGGAAATTAGCATAAATATGAAATATTTCCAATTGTATGTTTTATATAATTTTTTTTTTTTTTTTTTTTTTAATTGATATAAGGGCCACACCCCTTTTTTAATTGGAAGTACTACAATAACAGTAGGCTAGACAATTTGAACATCTTGCAATCAAGGGTTTTATAAATGAAAATATGCGATGGGGGGATAAAATTGCAATAAACGAACTATGGTCACCTGTCCTGTTCATATCCAATTAGCTAAAATATGCAAACAAAATTAAGGCCATGCCCTTTTCTAATTTGAAGAGTAATTTCAAAACGGTAGGCTAGACAAACTGAACATGCACAAACAATAGTCCTACTTTTATAAATGAACACATGATGAGTGAATAAAATTTCAGAAATCACACTGTGGTCACATATCTTGTTCATAACTGTAGGCAAGACAATCTGAACATTTTTTTTTTAAATAAATTAAACGGAAATCAAATTTCAAAATTCACACCGTGGTATATGGGTCACGCTCCATTTTTATATTAAGTGCTACCTAAACAGTAAGGTAGTCAATCTGAATGGGATTTGGTTGATATTTCTGAAATCTGATCCCCTCATATGTGTTCATTTATGAAAACAAAAAATCTTGTTTGCAATAATGTTGTTTAGCCTGCTGTTTAAAGTAGCGTTATAAATTTAAAAAAAGGAGGCATGGCTTCTAGTTGCATTTGAACGAGACGTGTGAGCATGGTATAATTTCTGAAATTTCATTCCCTCATCAACTCTGTTTATTTACAAAAGTAAAATCTTTTTCAGTATTTTCAAATTACCTACTGTTTAAAATAACACTTCAAATAAAAAAGGGTGTGGCCTCAATTTTGCACATTTATGATAATTTGCATATGAACGAGACACGCGACCATAGTGTTATTTTTGAAATTTTGTCCCCTTATGTATTTATAAAGGGAAAATCATTGTTTGATTTTTTTTTATTTATCTAGCCTACTGTAAAATAGCACCAAATATTAAAAAAAGAGGCTTTTGGTCACCATTTTTTTTTTGCATATTTAAGCTAATCTGCATTTCAACAGGGCATGTGACCACAGTATAAATGTATATATGTGTTCATTTATAAAAGAAAAACCCTCGTTTGCAGTGTGTTCATATTGCCTAGCCTACTATTCAAGGTAGTGTTTAAAAAAAGGGGTGTAATACCTTTTTGTGCATATTTATGCTAATTTGCATATAAACAGGATATCTGACCACAGTGTGATTTCTGCAATTTTATCCCCTCATCATATGTGTTCATTTATAAGAAAAACACTTATTTGCAATATTTTCAGATGGCCTAGCCCACGGCTAAATGTAGTGCCTGAAAAGAAATTAGGGACTTGGCCCTATTTTTTCCATATTTAATCTAATTTGCATAGGAAAAGGACATCTGATCACAGTGTGATTACTAAAAGTGTATCCCTATCAAATGTGTTTATTAAATTAAGTAAAGCCCTTGTTTGCAATATGTTCAGTTAGTCTAGCCTAATAGGCGTGTCTCATATTTTACATAATTAAGCTAATTTTTCTATATGACAGGGTCTTTTGATTAAGGTAAGATTTCTGAAATTTAATCCCCTTATCACAATGTGTTCTTTTATAAAAGAAACAAACTTTTTTTTTTGCAATTTTGACTAACCTACTGTTAAAAATATTAAATAAAATAATAGGGCGTGGTCATTTACAAAAGGGTGTGGTTTTTTCAGGCTGTTCGTTTAGGATACAGATTTTGGCACACATCCCTTGTTGTTTCTAGGGTTCATATTAGTCTATATTAGTTAAGATCATCTTCTAAATTTAGTGCATACAAATCTTAGTCAGGTCATCTACTAATATCAGTAAATAATTTTGCTCTGGTGTGGGTAACGTGTTATATATCGTCAGCGACACCACAAAGAGACACAGACTTCAAAAATCATATTTTTCCTTTTATTTTCTTTTGACATTTTGATTATGTAGATCGAACTTTGAGCACAAACCGTGAAAATTGATTTTTTTTTTCGTTTTCACGAAAGACACAAAATGTCAGTGGGTTAACAGAAGACGCGCGTGCGGCGTTGCTATCTCGTTGTGATCGGGTAGATGAGGCCTGGCTGGGGTAGGGCTAGAAGAAAAAGCTTAAATTCCTTAACTTTTTCTAGGCATAGCGGTACCCTACTTGCAGTATAACCTGGAATAGGCCAATACACATGCATCAAGTGTAGAATTATTATTAAAATCATAATGGTTTTAGCAGGATGAACCTAGTTTGTAGGCCTGTAATCACCCTTGTCTGCAATGATGAAACATAGGCGAAAACACATTTTGTGTCTAACAACAAAGCGCGTACAGCGCGTAAAATGAGATTTTCGTTTTCACGAAGAGACAAACTTCGCTGTACGTGTAATCAACCTATGTTAGGTAAATTCTTATTGTTTTCACAAACAAACACACACTCTTCATGCTAATTAACAGGTTATTTAAGAAAAAAAAAACATTTGAATATTTTAATGCTTTATCTTTAATATGTAAAAAATATTCACAATGTTGATATCTTAAAAGTGAAATTTGCTGATTTGTGAAGTAGTCAACTTCAAACGTGTTTTTCTCAAAACTTTATTTTTGTCTAAATTGAAGTTTGTGTTTCTCCGTAAAAAAGGGGACGATGTGTATTAAATGTTATGTTTTATAATTAATTATTGTCTAAACCTTTGTACTGTGATTCCGTTAATTCTTTTATCTCAATAAAAAATGGCCCTTGCCCATTTCCAAACTGTCGGAGCATCGGTTGTGGCTTAGAATCTTAACCTCTAAGTCAGGGGGTTTGCAACTCTTGCTGTGCAAGTCGCTACTTCTGTTTCCTTCACCTAAGAGTACAAATGGGTACCTGGTAGGTTCAAACACATTAGTAGGGAGTTTTCGATGCATGAAGTTAACCTTAACTTTAACGTTAGTACCCAGCATTTAGTGCGATAGCTCCGCCCCTTTTGTAAACAAATCGAAATACGCATGCGCAAACCCGTAACTAACGTGCGCCGATAGCATGTAAAATCTTGAAATTAACGTACTCCGCAACGCAAGATGAATAAATTATGACGTCATCCGTTAACTTTAAGGTTTACGTCGTGCGGCTAAAACTGCCTAATGTGCGTATAACTGCCGCTATATTCTATAATTAAATAAGAGATTGAATACAGATAGATACAGTCAAATACATTTTGAATACAAACGGTCCCAAAATTTAAAAAATGAATCCAAATGAGTTCAAATATAAACTGTTACTCGAAATACTTCAACAAACGGAAAAAATTGTTTAATGGAAAATATGAAATAAAAATATATGTAGTGTACGTAATAGAAAATGTCTCTCTATGAACAGTGTACAATTACAGAAACATTGTTAATAAAAGTACGACAGTCAGACCGGGATTGTCATTATTATAATCTCACTAGGAGATATATATTTTCGTTCATGTAAGTTTTGGTGGGTGGGGGTGGGTGTACGTGTGTGTGTGTGTGTGTGTGTGTGAATACGTCATAAAAACAGTTTAAATATACTTAGCCAGGTCCCGAGCCGGGTACTCACTGCTAACGACGATCGTGTCGGCCTACGCGATTCTTTGAAGAACACAGCGCCCAGAGACAAGCGTGAAACGGGTCTCTTTTTTAATGACGATCCGTTAAGACGGATGCCACCGCACCGGATTCTGCAATTAGTTAGTACATAAGTAATTGTTAACTTGTGAGAAGTAATGCAATTGACTCTCTGTTAACTTTCGACATTGATCAATAATGATCTCCGTTAGCAAGTAACCACTTCAGTAACCTTTTCTCTAGTACTAAAGGATAGGCATACCTAGAGGAAGTAACTCACTACTCCAATAATGGATTTTTAGTGTTGAAAACAAATCTTATTATTAATTATATCAAATATTTGTATAAAATTAAATATAGTGTTAACAATTTTATAAATATATACTGCTTTTCTGTGTATTTTTAAGACCCTAACAAATGAAAGATTTACTTTTGTGTAAGGGCAAGACCTGGGCCTAGCGATACAGTAGTACACGATAGCATCATGGCGTATGAACGTCGTGCTTTTGTGTATTTCAAAATTAAGAAAATATATAAAAATACAGTAAACAGGTAAGCCTAGAATGTTTTTTCCAAAACTCTTCAACAACACAGTCAACAAGGAGGGTGCTTTGTCAGACTCTTTCCAGCCTACTAGCTTAGGCCTCTACAGGCCTGGCCTAGGCTTCGTATTAGGACAGTTAACCCGCTAGGCTAGGCCCTAGCTAGGCCTACATTGGGACATAGGCCTAAGGAGGCTCAAGTTAGGCCTAGCCCCGGTCTGCATAAGTAGTAGGGTCGAGAGGAATAGAGTTATAAATATGTAGGTGCCTACTGCCCCGTCATGGCTGGATAAGTCCGGCCCTATCCAAATTGCGATTGAACATTCAAATGTCACAGACGTAGGTCCTAGTCTGGGATGGTCTCTATGGCTCCAGTCTGCTACAGTAACCCTGGCATATTGGCAGGGTAGGGTCCTTTCTTTTGGGGCTGAGGTGATTTGTTACTGTAGCGTCAAGTAATTGTTTCACCACCAATTAGCTCATTTTTGTTGAGAAATGATCCGGTAAAAATGACAAAATATTCAACTTATTTTGAAATAGCCAACATATTTTAAGGCTTTGTAGCTTCTAAGTTGATTGATGTGAACATTTTAGTAAATAGATTTATATAAAGCGCTTCACACCGAAATGGTATTTAAAGCACTCAAGGTGTGGACGGCTCTTACTCTATGTAACTTACTTCTCCCCTAAGGGTCTCTACGTGTCTGAGCTATCTGGTAAACCGGTACCAGCGACACTCTTCAGTAGGGGCTAAATTGACCAATATGCCAGGGTAAACCCCCCTACTCGTCTCGAAGGTAATTAAACTCGACCTACGGTTTATAGTCCTTATTCGTGAAGAACTGTTTTACAACCAGAACCTAGGCGTACGTGCCATTCTAACCAATCCGATATTATAACTGTACACGGACGTTCCCCTCCCTTAACCGCTCGGTGATCCAACTCATCATATAGGCCATGCCTTCTGTATGTAGTTTTCTTAAAAATTAAAAAAAATATATAAAATGTACTATTTTTTAAATGAGTATTATACGGTATTGTAAATTATATTTAATTTTATTATACTGTATAGTATGTATATTGCATGTACAAACTAAATTCATAATACTTTTTATGGCTTTCCCATATTATATCGTTGACAAACGAACCACCGCCAGATAGCATTGGTACAGTAGGCAGGCCAAGAGACAGAAAGAGTGAGGGAGAGTATTTTTGAGGAATATTTGTATTTAAATACAATTTGTTGTTTTTGATTTTTTTTTCTTAAGAAATTTATGGAACAGTCACAACATACAAACCTTTACAAGAGTTGCATCTACAGAGCTGTACTGACATTATGTAAGTGAGATGTTTGGAATACAACTCAAATACAGACAAAGCGCATAAAGACCTTCCATCAACCCTGTCTTGGAACGCTGTTGTGTTAAAAGAATATTGATGTTCTCAAGACTGGCGAATACTTTTTATTTTATTTATTTTTATTTCAACCATCTTTAAAGAGGGTAACCCTTCCAGTTTAGCCAAGTAGGTTAACTGATATACAGGGGCCCTCTTTAATAAAATCAAAGAACAGTACAAACAACATCATTACAACATAATAATAATAATAATAATAATAATAATAATAATAATAATAATAATAATAATAATAATAACATACAATCCTCATAACAAGTCTTAAAAGTATTAAATTGACTTACATAAAGAAAATTCAAAATAGAAGTTTAATTTATAATGCCTAATATAATATAATGTAATATAATATACTATAATATAGAATAAAAATCAAACAATGTAATAATAAGAATAGCTCAATAAAACAGCAATAAACAACGGCTAAGAGTTTAAAATATATCGTTTTAACTTAAGTTTAAATGTATTTTCTATTTTGCAGTCCCGGAGCTCAATTGGTAAATTATTATAAAAATTAGGACAAAGATAACTAAATGCACGTTTAAAACATTCCAAATTGACTTTGGGACAAGCTAAATCACCTCTGGTTGAAGCTCGCGTTCTTATAGCTCGGGCAAGGACTCTAAAAATTTTCTCCACAAGGTAACTAGGAGCAAAGTTGTTGATAACTTTAAAGGTAAGGCAGCCGACCTGATATCGCACCCTTTGCGATACACACATTAAGTTGAGTGTGGATAGAAATGTGTTAGTTTAAGTGCGTGGAGGTGCTTTATGATTCTCATGGCCCGATTTTGTAATTTCTGAATTTTGTCGGTGTTATGCAAGCTGCTTGTACCCCACAAGAGGGCACCGTAGTCAATATGTGGGAGAATTAGTGTATTATAGAATAAGAGTACTGTGCGAGAGTTTTTCTTATTCTGGCTAAAATGTGAATTTTATGTGCAAGTTTGGAGCAAAGTTTGCTGACATGTGAATGCCAGTCAAGCTTATTGTCAATATAAACACCAAGGTGCTTGTGCATTGTGACTTTTTTAATCCGTTTGCCACCAAAAGATACGTCAATTTCTTTATTTTTTAGCCGCTGAGGTGTGCCAATTAACATCACCTCAGTTTTGTCAATGTTAAGAGTTA
>NW_022752934.1:47776-52604 GCF_011630105.1 Anneissia japonica
GCAACTTTCAATCCTTTGCATTTTTTAATCGCCTCAAAACGTTTGTTATTTTGATTAATATCGTCATTTTCAGGGCCTGGATTAGGGTGGACATCACCCGACAAGCTAATCTGAGCGATTGAGTTGGAATTTGCGTACCGTAAGTACGGTGCGCTGTATCGCTTCAGCCTACATTGATTACGACCCGTCGACGTTGTTTAATGTGCATAACAATGCAAACAGGTGCAATAACTCGTAGTTTGACCGATTTTCCATTATAAACATGTATATTGTAAAATACTTTAGATAGATAAAAAATACATTTCGGAAATAAATCCACGTCATAGTAATTGCTACATATAAGATATACTGCGTCAAAATTAAAATATATAGTCAAAGTTCAACCTACATTTGCACGACTCATGTTTAAGTCCAATGAGACGCCCCTGGCTTTGTAGATCGCCCGTGTCGCGTGAGAGATCGCCCGTGTCGCTATCGCCCGTTTTGGTGTCGCGTGAGAAAAAAACCAGCGGATTCTGGCTTAGCCGAGTGTCCATGTAAAACACACGATTAATATCCAATATTACTCGGTTTTCATTGTAGTTCGTAGTAACATTTGCCAGTGTTAGGCACAACATCAAACAAAAACGTACTAATAGGTAATAGGAAGGTTATTTGTACCAACAATATCATAATCTTCATCCTCAGTTCGTTTCGATCCGTATCCATATACTACTGATTTGTGTTGCATAACATCTGTGAGACTCCATTGGTCTACACTTGTTTTGAGAATTCAATATATCGGACTTAGTAATTAATATCTTTTGAGATGGACTCTTACCTACTGTACTCATTCTACTTTAATGGCAGAAGATCACAGTGCAGACTAAAAACAAAAGAATTTTGGTTCAAAGTTGCTAACGAGGATGTTTAATTACTGAAAATTCATCAGAACAAGCTGTCGTATTAACCGAAAAACATTGAGGATTCTGAGACTCGATCAACCTGATATCGACAACAATTAGTCACCTTATATGAAAAGACTACTGAAAGTAAGTAATATGCCAAAGTAGTAATCAGTTTTATAAAACATCCAAAATAATTTCTGTGGGTATTCATACAGTACTTTACATTTTGTTCATTCCTCATACACCATGGATACAGTAACTCCATGCAAAGAACAAATATATATTTTTTACTCTTTTGGTAAACTAATTGAGGCTTAATGTACCTTATCTGATGCTGCAGTTTAACTATCTTGAAAAATATCAGGCCGAAAAAAGATTTACTATTGGGTCCTACAGTACTTGTGTCCATGTGTCTTCCTGACGTTTTAAAATATATACCCAGACATCCAGCTATAGATAAATTTGCTATATATTAATCAGTGGAAAAATAGTATTGAAAACAAATTTCTAGGTCAATATAAAATCTGGCTGTCCCAGGAAAAAAAACAATAGAATTTCTTTTATATTCTTGTTAACTTAGTTTGTTTGTTTTTCTTGGAAAGATTGCATCCCTTATGTCAATTTTTTAAATATTACTGTAAATGTAGTCATACATCTACAAATAAAATGTGGTTTTCATGCTTTTTTCATTTCCTATTTCATAATTTCGAAGATGATACAGTATTTTAAGTTGAATTTTATCATTTTTTGTAATTTAATTACAGGTCACATTTTGTCCATTGCTCACATACAATTTTGTCATGTAATATGGTTCTAGCTACATGTAAGGTTTACTTTAGAGAAACATTGGTCAAAATTTTATAATAATAGGGACCATGTAAAACAATAATGATAATTTGCATTGTAACTTTACAAAAACATAACTAAATATATTTCTTCTCTACAAACAATGTATTATATATTGTATTCAAGCCACTCGGGTAAAGATAATAGGGACCATGTAAAACAAAGGAATAATCTATTTGTAACTTTACAAAGCATAACTGAATCTATTTCTAAAAATATATTGTGTATATTGTATGCAAGCAGTCAAATTGCAATAAAATTCCAGCTTTTTATGCCTAATAACCTAAGAACTTTTTGTATTTTCAATTATTCTACAGTTGCTAAATACACTCTCCACACACACACAAAGCACTGTCCTGTCTTTCATAAAATTCATGATCCTACATACAATATGTATAATCTAAAAAATATTGAGCATAGAAAAATCAAAGAAACATTTTACACTACATTTCACAATCGATTCTCACTGTAATGTTGAACCTGTCTGGTTAAATAATTATAAAAATGGATGACAAAATATATTAATGAATGATAAACTGAATAAATAAACAAACAAAATGTCATAATTATGCAACAATCTTTTTACTCCTGTATAATGATACATATTTATTTTTTCTTTCAGTTTTAGATGTTTTAAAACCAAGCCTCATACTGTGAGATGAAATTTTGGTTTGACCTAAACCTTGAATTTATATTTTTACAAACCTAGCATTGAATACTTTCTACTTTATAGTGTTTAATTTAATTGCTGTGCAATGAGAATGATGTATACATATTACATACTGTGTAATTCTTTAAAATTTCTCAGGAAAAATGTTCTGTTGCCCCCCCCTTGCCCCACCACCCCTCATAGAATTAACTACTTTAATTATAGTAAAATGACATACAACACTTTATAGGCTAACAAATATTTACTACCCCTATTTCATGATGCTACTGTAATTATAAAATATATGCAATTAATTATAAAGTGTCAGTATTTTATTTATTTTAAGTTATATCTAACCACCTTATATCTCTGATCATGAATTAATATGTTTTAAGAAAGAGGGGAAAGTCATTGGTAGTACCATGTTTATTGCTGTGGAGTTAAATAGTTTGGTGGTTAAGTTAAGTGAGTTTCTACAATAATAATTATGTGTTCACTTGGGTGTGTTAAAGTGAAAAATATCGTCGCAACCAACATTTTGGTTTTATATTCCTTAAAACAAGGTGGGATTTTAATGATATTGTATGTACAGTAGTGAAAAGTGTGAAATGCTAATATAATACAAAAACATACACATAATGAGGAGTACAATACTTTGAAATTTTCAATACAACAACATCACTAAAAATAAGTAACATAATTAAATTTCTTCCAGGAGCTTCATACTGCATATGAATGCACTGTATAGTAATGAAAGCTTTTGGAATTTACAGTATGTCATTTTAAATGACCAACCAATGTTTTACATTATTTTTTTTTTAGTATTGTTCACATTTTATGTTAAATTGTCTGTATATTAGTACAAATATATTGCAATTATATTGTATTATAATGCATATTATGTTTCCCCAGTCAGAGACAAGAAGCTCACCACAAATTTGTTATCCATGTTTTAAATCTTGTTCTGTGGACAGATCTCTTGTAATCTACATTTTTCAATTATTTGTATTGGTATATTTTATTAATATTAAATTGTTTTGTTATTAATGATATTATGGTGTGAATGATATTTAGTATAGTAGCAATTAAATAAAGCAGTCTTTTCAGGTTTTGCTTAATAATTTTATCTTTAGTAATGTACATTCGAACAAAAAAGAAAAAAACTGTAACCTTTGTTTTACTGTACTAATACAGGTTATGTATAAAATCCTATTACTGTACAATGTTTCTTCAGTTTAATATTCAGCTGATCATCATACTAGCTTTGTAAAGTTACCTCTCTATATTAGTGACACATCTCTGTATCAAATTAATTCTCAATGTTGTTGATGATTAATTTTACTTATTATCACTGAGATTAAAAAATGTGTTGCAAACTAAACTTAAGTTATTAATTGTAGTTGTTTTCCTATAATTTTTAGTGCAAGACATATACAGTATATTTTTTTTATTAACAGTCGACTTCAGTGAATGTATTATTATAAAACTTCAGTATATTAACTTTGTAGTTTCAGCACTTGACATTCATTTGTATAAATATTGTATTATAATATTGTATAATTGTGACTGCAAAATTAGTAAATATTAATTTGAGATCTACCGTGCAAAATGAATTTTGTTGTCATTTTATCGTTATGATTTATCATTACCATAAGCATCATTTAAAGTTTGTTGATTCCTGCACTCTTGGGTTAGACCAATAAAAGTCTGTTTAATTAATTGTTAGTGGATGTATCAATAATGGACCATTTGATATTGTATTGTGTTTTGCTGTCTTTTAGTTTCCATATGAACTTTAAAAGTTCTGTGCTGTTTCTGTGTTTTGGTGAATTGAATGTGTGCTTATGATTTGTATATCGGGTTTTAAATGCGGTATCTGTGAGCCCGATGTAATGCTTTGATTCTCCGTTTGTTGTGATTGTAGCTTTGTAAATAATTGAGGAGGTGAGGCAGTTTCCCGAGAGTGGGCAATCTTCTTTAATCCGACAGTTGCATAGTTTGGTCGGTGCTTGTTGTTTGGTGTGGAGAAGGTGATTGTTGTGGGCTTTGATGGTGCTGCCCATGTTTCTTGTGAAATCACATCCATCTTTCACTCTTTTGACCTCCGCATCACTATACAAGTAAACATAAAGATCACAAACTTCCTTGATGTCGCATTCAACCTGACTAACGGATCCTACGCTCCATTCACCAAACCAGACAACAAATTACTATACGTGGACAAAAGATCAAACCACCCCCATCCATCTTAAAGCAAATCCCCTCTTCAATCAATAAAAGAATACCAGGCAACTCCGATTCAGAAGCAACTTTTCAAAAGGCCGCCCCCGACTACCAAAAAGCACTAAGGGACAGCGGATTTCAACACAAGATGAAATACGAAAAACCACCTACAAACAACTCAAAAGCCAGAAGAAAAAGGAACATCATATGGTACAACCCACCT
>NW_022752934.1:53290-53822 GCF_011630105.1 Anneissia japonica
GCACAAGAAACATGGGCAGCACCATCAAAGCCCACAACAATCACCTTCTCCACACCAAACAACAAGCACCGACCAAACTATGCAACTGTCGGATTAAAGAAGATTGCCCACTCTCGGGAAACTGCCTCCCCTCCTCAATTATTTACAAAGCTACAATCACAACAAACGGAGAATCAAAGCATTACATCGGGCTCACAGATACCGCATTTAAAACCCGATATACAAATCATAATGTAGGGAGTCTAGACGAGAACATTGTATAAACATATGGGAGAGTTCTGGCAACCTTGTTTACGTACTGAGAAGGTTCCTAGGCAACCTTGCTCCTGCGTACGGTCAGCGTCGCGTATGGTACGATGCTGTTTGCCTGATGTTTTGTAGGTAAGGTTTTGGATTTTATTAACTGAAAGTAAATGATTATTATTTGATGTTGACTTATATGTTAACAATACAGTATAATTATGTTTGGTAAAGGAGGTATCGAGGAATTATTATGATGTAATTATAGTGGTGTTTTCTCTTATACACATCT
>NW_022752934.1:53880-63822 GCF_011630105.1 Anneissia japonica
CGTGCACGGTCGTGTTACCGGTAGGCCTATCTAGGATGACTAGCTTAACATTTCGTTAAATATTACAATACTGTACTGTGCTACGATATTATAATGGCTGTTTGCCTGATGTTTTGTAGATTTACTGGCTGGACGCTTTGATGGGTGTTAATAAATTGAAGTTGAACACGTATAGGACGACTCCAGCTCTATTATTTCGGAACTGTGTGCTTTGCTTGGCCTATGAAACGACACAACCTCTACAATAAGCACACATTCAATTCACCAAAACACAGAAACAGCATAGAACTTTCAAAGTTCATATGGAAACTAAAAGACAGCAAAACACAATACAATATCAAATGGTCCATTATTGATAGAGCCTCATCCTACTCACCCAAAACAAAGCGATGCAATCTATGCAACGCAGAAAAGTTTCATATAATTTATGAAGACAAACAATCTACTTTGAAGAAAAGGCACCAACTCCTTTCAAAATGCAGACACCGTGCCAAATTCCTACTCAAAAACACATAATACCTAATTTGCATCTACACCGGCCCAACTCTACATATACACGTCAAATTTGAAATTCCCTTCACTCCTGAAGATTGCCTAGTGCATAAAACAGCCTGTAGAGTGAAATTACAAGTTCCTTATTATTATTCTTATTATTATATATATATATATATATATAAATTTATACATGCATACTTGAATACATATTTACATACATACTATGTACGGACACACATTATGATAATATATTATACAATATAATATTTATATTATACTTATTTTTATAGCCATAATCATAGGATAAAACCCTGGATGTCAAGCCAGATGATGCATTATTAGCAATAAAATTTGGAAATACTTCAACAGAAACATTAACCCTGGCATTTTACTTTTGAGATATAATTGGTGAGATATGATTGTCATTCCGCCAGACAACGAGGGCTTTGTTCCAGTTTACACATTATAATAATAATAAAAATTATAATAATAATAATAATATAAACTTTATGTAAATATTTATATAATATATATATATATATATATATATATATATATATATATATGTGTGTGTGTGTGTGTGTGTGTGTGTGTGCGATAAGGACTCGGTGTGTATGTGGGAGTGTGAGTGGGGAAGCATATATTTACTCCTATTATGAACAAGCGAAGAGTTCATTGTGGTTACAACCTAGAAGGCCTACGCGACAAAAAACAGTTGGATGAAGCAGTATAATATTACAGCACATTCTCCCTTTACATTTTCTAATCAACAGTATGTATTATTATTTATTCTCCTGTTAGCCTAATCAACAATACATTTTTTTTTAATTCTCACGATATACGATTTCCGAAATTAACTTGCACTTGTGTGGCCGTGGTCATGGAATAATTTCAAATTAACCTGTTTTCGTATACCTCATGATTTCATAAAGTATGCTAAATAAACTGATTATATGCCATTACTATCGACATGCACAATTGCGGCTGAAATTACTAGATGGTCTATTATGATTGTCGGTTAGCGGTCTGATTAGACAAGAGGGCAAATGTTGTGCATGTTATGCTACTACATTTTGTCGTTGTTTGGCCGTTTAATTTTATTAGACCAACCTCAAACCGTAGCCGTCAATAGAGTATCATCTAGTAAAGATACTTATCAAAAGTTCGTCATTCTACGTTGTGAAAAACCGCTAGAAATTAGATTTTAAATTAATATTTTACAAAAATTGGGCAATAGAGGGCGGGCTTTCTGTAACATTTAACGGGCCGCCATTTTCTTTATACTTGTCAGATTTGAATTTTTTTTTACATTTTCTGATTTAAAAAAAAAAAATGGTTTTCATTAATATTAACTTTCGTGATAACCGACCTATCTGTTAAAAAAAGTTTTTGATTAATTTTAAAAACCTTAATGCAGGACGCTTTAGCCTTTATAAATTTCACAGCATTGTGTTTATGAAATCATGAAAAAATATATTTTGACAACGGATGGCTCGATTTTCACGAAAATTGATATAAATGAAGACTATATTTTTTTAGGATCAGAAAATGATAAAAATAATCAAATCTGACAAGTAGAATAAAAATGGCGGCCGGTTAAATGTTACAGAAAGCCCGCCCGCTATTGCCAAATTGTAAAATATTAATTTAAAATATAAATTCTAGCGGTTCTACACAATGTAGAATGACGAACTTTTGATTAATATCTTTACTGGATGATACTCTATTGACGGCTACGGTTTGAGGTTGGTCTAATAAAATTAAACGGCCAAACAACGACAACATTTTGTAGCATAACATGCACAACATTTGCCCTCTTATCTAATCGGACCGCTTACCAAAATCATAATAGCGGCAATTGTACATGTCGATGGTAATGGCATAATAATCAGTTTATTTAGCATACCTTATGAAAGTATGAGGTATACGAAAACAGGTTAATTTTTAAATTATTCCTTGACCACGGGCACACAAGGGCAAATTAATTTCGGAAATCGTATATCGTGGGAAGTAAATAAAAATATTGTTTGATGGTAACAAATTGTTGATTAGGCTAACAGGAGAATAAATAATAATACATACTGTTGATTGTAAAGGGAGAATGTCACAGTTCTGTTCTGTCGCTTCACTGTGATATATCCTCTGTGTTGTAATATTATACTGCTTCATCCAACTGTTTTTTGTCGCATAGGCCCTTCTAGGTTGTAACCACAATGAACTTTTCGCTTTCTCATAATAGGAGTAAACACATACTTCCCCAATCCCACATACACACACATACACTGAGTCCTTATCGTACCTGTCTNTGTACATCCACTACCAATTAATTAAACAGACTTTTATTGGTCTAACCCAAGAGTGCAGGAATCAACAGACTTTAAATGATGCTTATGGTAATGATAAATCATAACGATAAAATGGCAAACAAAATCCATTTTGTACTGTAGATCACAGATTAATATTTATTGCTTTTGCAGTCACAATTATATAATATTATAATAACATATTTATACAAATGAATGTATAGTGCTGAAACTACAAAGTTAATATACTGAAGTTTTATAAATTCACTGGAAGTCGACTGTTAATAAAAATTATACTGTATATTTCTTGCACTAGAAATTATAAGAAAACAACTACAATTAATACCTTAAGTTTAGTTTGCAACTCATTTTTTAACCTCAGTGATTCTTATAGTAAAATTAAGCATCAAGAACATTGAGAATTTAATTTGATACAGAGATGTGTCACTAAAATAGAGAGGTAACTTTACAAAGCCTTTATGAAGATCAGCTGAATATTGCACTGAAGAAACATTGTACAGTAATAGGATTTTATACATAACCTGTATTAGTACAGTAAAACAAAGGTTACTGTTTTTTTCTTTTTTGTTCGAATGTACATTACTAAAGATATAATTATTAAGCAAAACCTGAAAATACTGCTTTATTTAATTACTACTATACTAAATATCATTCACACCATAATATTATTAATAACAAAACAATTTAATATTAATAAATATCAATACAAATAATTGAAAAATGTAGATTACAAAAGATCTGTCCACGGAACAAGATTTAAAACATAGATAACAAATTTGTGGTGAGCTTCTTGTCTCTGACTGGGGAAACATGCATTATAATACAATATAATTACAATATATTTGTACTAATATACAGACAATTTAGCATAAAATGTGAACATTACTTTAAAAAAAATAATGTAAAACATTGGTTGGTCATTTAAAATGACATACTTTAAATTCCAAAATACAGTGCATTCATTCAGTGATATGCAGTATGAAGCTTCTGGAAGAAATTTAATTACGTTACTAGTCTTGAGTGATGTTCTTGTATTGAAAATTTCAAAGTACTGTACTACTTATTATGTGTATGTTTTTGTATTATATTAACATTTCACACTTTTCACTACTGTACATACAATATCATTAAAATCCCACCTTGTTTTAAGGAATATAAAACCAAAACGTTGCTTGCGACGATTTCTTCACATTAACACACCTAAGTGAACACATAATTATTAGTGTAGAAATTCACTTAACTTAAACACCAAGCTATTCAACTCCACAGCAATAAACATGGTACTACCAATGACTTTCCCCTTTTTTAAAAACATATTAATTCATGATCAGATATATAAGGTGGTTAGATAACTTAAATAAATAAAATACTGACACTTCATAATTAATTTCATAGATTTTATAATTACAGTAACATCATGAAAAAGGGGTAGTAAATATTTGTTAGCCTATAAAGTGCTGCATGTCATTTTACTATTATTAAAGTAGTTAATTCTATGAGGGGGGGGGGGGGCCAACAGAACATTTTTCCTGAGCAATTTTTAAGAATTGCACAGTATGTAATATGTATACTTCATTCTCATTGCACAGCAATTAAATTAAACACTATAAAGTAGAAAGTATTTAATGCTAGGTTTGTACTTTAAATTCCAGGTTTAGGTCAAACAAAAATTTCATCTCACAATACAAGGCTTGGTTTCAAAACATCTAAAGATGAAAGAAAAAATAATATGTATCATTATACAGGAGTAAAAAGATTGTTGCATAATTATGATATTTTGTTTGTTTATTTATTCAGTTTATCATTCATTCATTTATTTAGTCATCCATTTTTATAATTATTTAACCAGACAGGTTCAAATTTACAGTGAGAATCGATTGTGAAATGTAGTGTAAAATGTTTCTTTGATTTTTCTATGCTCAATATTTGTTAGATTATACATAATGTATGTAGGATCATGAATTGTATGAAAGACAGGACAGTTCTTTGTGTGTGTGTGGTGAGTGTATTTAGCAACTGTAGAATAATTGAAAATAAAAAAAGTTCTTAGGTTATTAGGCATAACAATCTTGGATTTAATTCCAATTTGACTGCTTGCATACAATATACACAATATATTTTTAGAAATAGATTCAGTTATGTTTTTGTTACAAATAAATTATCCCATTGTTTTACATGGTCCCTATTATCTTTTCCCGAGTGTCTTGAATACAATATACAATACATTGTCTGTAGAGAAGAAATAGATTTAGTTATGTTTTTGTAAAGTTACAATGCAAATTATCGTATTGTTTTACATGGTCCCTATTATTATAAAATTTTGACCAATGTTTCTCTAAAGTAATCTTTACACGTAGCTAGGACCATAATACATGACAAAATTTTATGTGAGCAATGGACAAAATGTGACCAGTAATTAAAGTACAAAAAATAATTAAATTTATCTTATAAAACTGTATCATCTTCGAAATTATGAAATAGGAAATGAAAAAAAGCATGAAAACCACATTTTATTTGTAGATGTATGACTACATTTACAGTAATAATTAAGAATTGACATAAGGGATGCAATCTTTCCAAGAAAAAAAAAAACTAAGAAGAATATAAAAGAAATTCTATTGTTTTTTTCCTGGGACAGCCAGATTTTATGTTGCCCTAGAAATTTGTTTTCAATACTATATCTCCACTGAATAATATATAGCATATTTATCTATAGCTGGATGTCTGGGTATATATATTAAAACGTCAGGAAGACACATGATTTTTAAAATTCAAATAAGTACTGTAGGACCCAATATTTAACTGTTTTATTTTTGCCTGATATTTTTCAAGATAGTTGAACCGCAGCATCAGATAAGGTACATTAAGCCTCAATTAGTTTACCAAAAGAGAAAAAAAAATCTATTTGTTATATGCATGGAGTTACTGTATCCATGGTGTATGTACTGTACAGTATGAGGAATGAACAAAATGTAAAGTACTGTATGAATACCCTCAGAAATATTTTTGGATGTTTTATAAAACTGATTACTATTGGCGTATTACTTACTTTCAGCAGTCTTTATATATAAGGTGACTGGTTGTCGATATCAGGTTCATCAAGTCTCAGAATCCTCAATGTTTTTCAGTTAAAACGGTAGCTTGTTCTGATGAATTTTCAGTAATTAAACATCCTCGTTGGCAACTTTGAACCAAAATTCTTTTGTTTTTAATATGCACTGTGATCTTCTGCCATTAAAGTAGAATGAGTACAGTAGGTAAGAGTCCATCTCAAAAGACCAATGGAGTCTCACAGATGTTATGCAACATAAATAAGTAGTATTCGCCAGTCTTGAGAACATCGATATTCTTTTAACACAACAGCGTTCCAAGACAGCGTTGATGGAAGGTCTTTATGCGCTTTGTCTGTATTTCAGTGGTATTCTAAACTTCTCCCTTATATAATCTCAGTGCAGCTCTGTAGATGCAAATCTTGTAAAGGTTTGTATGTTGTGGCTTTTCCATAAATTTCTTAAGAAAAAAATCAAAAACAAATTATATTTAAATACAAATATTCCTCAAAAAATACTCTCCCTCACTCTCTCTGTCTCTTGGCCTACCTAATGTACCAATGCTATCTGGCGGTGGTTGGTTTGTCAACGATATACTATGGGTAAGCCATAAAAAGTATTATGAATTAAGTTTGTAAATTCAATATACATACTATACAGTGTAATAAAATTAATTATAATTTACAATACCGTATAATACTCATTTAAAAAATAGTACATTTTATATATTTTTTTTAATTTTTAAGAAAACAACATACAGAAGGCATGGCCTATATGGTGAGTTGGATAACCGAGCGGTTAAGGGTGGGGAACGTCCGTGTACAGTTATAATATCGGATTGGTTAGAATGGCACGTACGCCTAGGTTCTGGTTGTGAAACAGTTCTTCACGAATAAGGACTATAAACCATAGGTCGAGTGTAGTTAACTTCGAGAAGAGTAGGGGGTTTACGATGGCATATTGGTCAATTTAGCCCCTACTGAAGAGCCGCTGGTACCGGTTTACCTGATAGCTCAGACACGTAGAGACCCTTAGGGGTGAAGCAAGTTACATAGTGTAAGAGCCGTCCACACCTTGAGTGCTTTAAGTATCATTTTGGTGTGAAGTGCTTTATGTAAATCTATTTACTAAAATGTTCACATCAATCATCGTAGAAGCTACAAAGCCTTAAAATATGTTGGCTATTTTAAAATAAGTTGACTATTTTGTCAGTTTTACCAGGTCATTTCTCAACAAAAATGAGCTAATTGGTGGTGAAAAAACTACTTGACGCTACAGTAACAAATCAACTCAGCCCCAAAAGAAAGGACCCTACCCTGCCAATATGCCAGGATTACTGTAGCAGGCTGGAGCCATAGAGACCGTCCCAGAAGGGCCTACGTCTGTAACATTTGCATGTTCCATCGCAATTTGGATAGGGCCGGACTTATCCAGCCCTGAAAGGCTAGGCACCTACATATTTATAACTCTATTCCTCGACCCTGCTACTTATGGAGACCGGGCTAGGCCTAACTTGAGCCTCCTCAGGCCTATGTCCTATGTCCCAATGTAGGCCTAGCTAGGGCCTAGCCTAGCGGGTCATACTGTCCTAATACGAAGCCTAGACCAGGCCTGTAGAGGCCTTAGCTAGTAGGCGGGATAGAGTCTGACAAAGAACCCTCCTTGTTGACTGTGTTGTTGAAGAGTTTTGGAAAAAAACATTCTAGGCTTACCTGTATACTGTAGTTTATATATTTTCTTAATTTTGAAATACACAAAAGCACGTCCATAATCCATGATGCTATCGTGTACTACTGTATCGCTAGGCCCAGGTCTTGTCCTTACACAATAGTAAATCTTCCATTTGTTGGGGTTTTAAAAATACACAGAAAAGCAGTATATATTTATAAAATTGTTAACAATATATTTTAATTTTATACAAATATTTGATTTAATTAATAATAAGATTTGTTTTTAACACTAAAAATCCATTATTGAAGTAATGGGTTACGCCCTCTCGGTATGCCTATCCTTTAGTACTAGAGAAAAGGTTAGTGAAGTGGTTACTTGCTAACGCAGATCATTAATGGTCAATGACGAAAGTTAACAGATAGTCAATTGCATTACTTCTCACAAGTTAACAATTACTTATGTACTAATTGCAGAATCGGGTGGCCACCGAGGAGCAGCACGTGGCATCGCGTCGTGTCGTCTGATTCTCACATGGAGCGGAGTTACATTCGTCGTAGGACGGTCGTGCAGTGGGTGCCCGGCTTTTAAATACAGTATTTATCTACAATACTCTTTAATGATGTTGAACATTCTACTGCAATTATTTTCTGATAAAGAAAATTGAATACAATTCTAGGATTTCATTAGGATATATAAAGATTTTAAAGTTATTTTTAATCAACCAATAACGGTGAAGACGTACTTAAGAACGTTTCGAGACCTGTCAGGTCTCATTTTCTCAACTAGGGTTTCATTGCTTCCGTGTGGCAGAGGAATGGGCGACGACGTTAGTATACCGATGACGTTGTGCTGCTTTAGAGTAGCGCCACCAACATTAGGTCCTATCGACGTCCCCCTCATGACTCTTTTATTTGCCTTGTCATGGCATGTCGATGAACTACATTATTTGCTGCTGTTTCTCTTCCTCTGTCTCTCTTCTTGAATAATCCCTGACACTATAATATCGTTATCTTTATTTGATTGTAATTCTAACCATTTAATCTGATTTATATGAATTGTATCACAATGTTCACTCGAATTACAAAAAAACATAAACCTACACTAAACCAGTAATAACAGAATTAATGAACTTTTAGAGGAATTTCGACATAATATTATTAAACCTACACTTACCCGTAGATTCCGTAGTTCGGTACAAGTTGACTGTTATAATCATTTGAATGATGATCCACTTAAATTCTGTACCGTACATCTTTAAGCATACAGATGTAACGATATTACTCCCCAGTAGGTCTAAAAATCTGCGACTGAGAAATGTCGCTTTTCCCTATACTGTCACCTGATTTAGAACAGGATTTCTGAATCTCGAATTCAATGTCTGACTCAGTCCCCACTTATTTTCAATTCAATAATTCAATTCTTTTATTCATTCTTTACAATTAATGACCATCCGAAGCGGAATTGCAGATTTGTATTTACAAGTTTTCCTACCAAATATAATACAATTTAAAATACCGTAAAAAGAATAAGACCATTACAATAATTACAACTACAAGCACATAATAATACAACAGTTTTTTTACGGTGACTTCCCTGTGTGTTTTGTATTATTATTACAATATAAATGTAAAGAGTTCGTAGCTAGCGTTGTCAAACGCGTAGGAGAGCAAATAATCAAGTTTAGGGAAAACGCCAAACGTTTTACAATTGTGTAAGAAATTATAATACAATTCAGGTTTAGTGAAACGTAAGGATATAATCTCGTATTTCATGAGTAAACAAATAGGCAGATCTAAAGTCCTTGATAATGGAACCAAATAGACGCAGATTGATAAAAAAAAAACCAGGGAACAGTTAAATTACATATTTATACTATCCGGCATTTCATTGCTAGGATTAACGAACACCTTGGCAAAGACAAAATTCACACATTTTAAAACATCTAATTGAACACACACAAACAAAAACAAAAAATTCAAAACTGTGGGCTAATACTAAATTCTTCAAAGTCATTGATAAAGGTTTAGTGAAATTAGATTACGAAAGAAGATTCACTACATGATAAATGGACAACAGTCCAAATCTTAACGTTCAACTCAAACACCTAAGCTTACAACTTTTTAATTAACATGCAGTACTAATATATGCATGATAATATAACATCGTTCGTTACCCCCCCCCCCGTCGGCCACCCCCGTCGGCCAAAGCTCGTCGGGCAGTCGGACCGAGAAAAAAAATAGGCCTAGTTTTCTCATCCCAGCCATTTCCAGCCATCTAAAAGTCCCAATTAAAAAAATATATATATCATAGGAGAAGGGGACACACCCTCCCATACCCACTCCTGGCTCTGGCCTTCGGCCCTCAGATAACACTCTGGGCGCTATAGTTACACCCAAAAATAC
>NW_022752934.1:65182-83600 GCF_011630105.1 Anneissia japonica
ACTAATGCTACTGTAATACTGCTTGTCTGATGTGCCCTGCTGCAACCATCACCCCAAGTACTGAAGGCAAAAGCAAATACACATAACACTCCAGTCACCTAAAATGTTTGTATAAAATAGCATTAACGATGACATTTGCACATCAGGTTTATGTAAATCTGTAATTTTGGCTAGTCATCTGTTTACGGTGACATAAATATATTTTATATTATTCATAGCCATTTTTTGGAACATGACTGGATCTCAGTAGAGATACAAATTTGATAAGCAACAGTTAAAAAGTGATTGTAAGTAAACAGCCAGAAATAGATCCAGAGCTTTTGGACAACACTGTTCTTGCTCAGTGGAGTGTGTGAGGGTAGAAAAAGCCAGATAGTATAAAGTGAGAATTTCATGCAAGCATGATTAGAAACAATAGGCAAGGTGAGATGAGAATAAACGAAATTGCAGGCAGTATACATCTTACTAATAGGTAATTTTGTCGCTTTTTTTTTATTTGTCGGCCATCTTGGATATGAAGTCAAGTTTAAGTTGCCTTAAAGTTAACTTCAAATGTACATGTTTTAGGAAAAATCTTCCTAAAAACGTTAACAGGGAAAAATAATAGGCAGAATTTACCGAATTAAGTTAATTCTGGCGGCCATTTTATATTTTGGCGGCCATCTTGGATTTAAGACCAAATTCTGGGTGGCCCTCGATTGACCGTGAAAGGCTTATGTCCCAGAAGACAAATCCCCTGAAAAAAACATCGACATTTGGAACAAATAAATAA
Organism: Anneissia japonica; assembly: GCF_011630105.1. Taxonomy (NCBI): domain Eukaryota; kingdom Metazoa; phylum Echinodermata; class Crinoidea; order Comatulida; family Comatulidae; genus Anneissia; species Anneissia japonica. The sequence continues at coordinate 65,955 of NW_022752934.1, forward strand.
CTGCAAATCTGGATTTTTTTTTTTTTTTTGCGGCCATTTTGAATTTTGGTGGCCATTTTGGATTGATGCCAAATTCTGGGTGGCCCTCAATTGATCTTGAATGGTTTATGTACCAGGTGACAAATCAACTAGAAAAAAAACATTGACATAACCGAATAATATGCTACATTTCTCTAATAATTGTGATTTTCGGTGGCCATTTTGGATTTTGGCGACCATCTTTGCTTTGGATTCTTGGTGGCCCTTAATTGATAATGAAATGCTTATGTCTGAGGTCTAATTCCACTTAAAAAAGGTTGACAACACCGAATAAATATGCTGTATATCTCTAATAATTTTAATTATGGTGGCCATTTTGGTTTTTGGAGGCCGTCTTGGATTTGAGGTAAAAATCTGTGTTGCCCCAAGTTTATTTCAAATAGAATGGGGTCAGAATGATATTACCGCCGAGAAAACCTTGACCGGAAAAAATGGCAGTTTATCCTTTGATGGGCCCTGTCTAAATGCGCAACTTCGTGCTTTAGCTGCTCTACTATAGCAGTTAATTAGGGTCTTTGAATATTTTAAGGATTTAAGTGCTAAGGAAGTGCGGTTGACATGTTGTGACATTTGAGGTAAAAATGGAAATTTTTACATTTGTATGTGAAATGTTACTAAATTTGTGTTAAACAAATTTTTACATTTGTGGTTATTTTTACATTTGTGGTTGACATGTTATGACATTTGCGGTTATTTTGACACTTGCAGGTAGAGTGTTTTTACATTTGTGGTCATTTGTCATTTGTGATAAACATGTCAAAATCTACCACAAATGTTGTGGTAGATTTTTACATTTGTGGACTCACACCATCAATATGGATTTCGCGCAAAACACTCAACCTTGCATGCCATACTTGAGCTAATAAAAAAATGAAAACAAACAATACTTAGTTGGTGTATTTATTTTTTATATTCATGCTCCCCATACAGGGAATTTATTCATCAAACTCCAGGCCTCCGGCCCCTTGTAAAACAAAATTATTACAAATTAAATAAGCGTGCTGTGACACCCGTGTTTCTTTGTTTTCCTTTCTCTTAAATGCATGATAAATAAATAAACATACTTTTCTAATTATATTACTGTTTTTTGATGACATAATTTGATAAAATTGTTCATTTGTTGGAAAATTAATATAATATGATTGGAGATATGTTTTTCTTAAATCAGTATATAACTTGCAAAACAAAAGAAAATGAATCTCATCTTCGATACTACCATCTTGGCAAATACAAAGTCTATTTTTATAATTAACATTGTTTTTACGCCCCTTTTCAATTTCAAGGTTATGATTTGATATACGAAAAGATGTCATTAACAGTTTAAAATACGGTTTTATATTCATTGAGAGATACGCTTCAATTCCAAAAGTACACTTGAATTTAACATATTGTTTCAATTTATTTGAATTATTTATACTGCTAAACCAATTTTGTTCATCTATGTCTTGGCATCATTTGTTAAAATTATAAATGAAAGCCGTTTCATCACCCACCCCTTGGTTCATCCAGACTTCCCCATATCCATAATGAAACAGAAGAGACCTAATGCAACTTGCCCAACAATCACTGTCATTATCTATAAATCTTAACTGTTCGACATATGCATTATATACCAGCCTCTCTCTATCCAATTTAATAATTCTCAACCAATATTTAATGATTCTTGTCAATCTTTTAGATCTAATTGTATGTCGGCCCAGTTCACCTCTAATCGCTGCACTCTCTGAATTTCTTTTTTGTCCTAATACAAATTTACAAAATTTAACATGGATTTTTTTCAATATCTTCGCCCATTATGTAGCCCCAGACCTCACTCCCATAGTCTAGAATTGATTTTAGTTTAATGTCAAAAATTTTAAAGTAAATGTTAATTGGTAAATTACTCATAGACTTTGTATTTGCCATAATTGCATACATAGATTTCGACGCTTGTTCAGTCAGATTTTTTTGTGCCATAGACCAAATACCACGAGATGAAAAAACAATACCTAAATATTTAAAATATGGAACGACTTCAATTAAATTACCTCGGTATGTCCATCTTTCATATGATCTGAGAATTCCCCCGTTTCTAAACACAATTATCTTAGATTTCTTCAAATTAACATTAACTCCAAATTTCATACAATATTTATCTAACTCATTAATTAATTTTTGTAATTTTAATTGTGATTCTGCCATTAGTACGAGATCATCTTCAAATAAAATGTGTATGAGTTTAGTCATTCCTAATCCGCAACTATCAAAATCATAATTATTGTTAAATTCGTAATGTAAATCATTAATGAAAAGAGAATATAGGAGTGGTGAAAGAATGCATCCTTGTTTTAAACCATTTTTACAATTAAAGAAATCTGTAATGCCATTTTTTGTACGGACACAACTTTTTACATTTTCATAGTATGCTTTTAAAATATTGAATATTTTCCCGTTCATCCCACTCTGTTTAAGTTTATTAAATAATATTTGTCTATTTACTTAATATCGAAAGCCTTTTCGAAATCTATGAATGCACAATAAAATCTTCCCTTACTTTTATAAAGGTATTTTCTAATTAAAGTATGAAGAATAAAAATGTTATCAGTAGTAGAGTATCCTTTTCTAAACCCTGCCTGTTCTTCCCTAAGTATATTATTTGTTGATTCCCATTTCAAAAGGCGATTATAAATTACTCTCATAAATATTTTGCAAGTTGCTGTGATTAGAGATATACTACGGTAGTTTTGTGGCAAGTTTCTATCCCCCGATTTGAAAAATGGAATTATAATAGAACTTGACCAAGTTGAAGGTATATTTCCCGTATTTAAAACTATATTGAATATTGCAGTTAACGTCAAAATAAAAAGGTTACCACACCGTTTGAAAAAGGCAGACGGAATTCCATCTATACCTGGTGACGCTTTTTCTCTCAAAGCCAATATACTTTCTTTGACTTCATCAGCCGTAATTTGTGCATTCATTAAATCACTATCCAAGGGTTCTGACTCTATATTGCTATACATACCATTAGGCCTATTATCAATCTCATTTATTATTTGTTGGTCAGTATCAAATAAATTTGAAAAATAATCTATCCAATCACTATCAGGTATGTCGTTATTTTGGATTTTTCTTTTTCTAAATAAATTCCAAAAATGTTTTCCATTATCAACTTTTAATGAACTTATGACTTTTTCAGTTAAAGATTTAGAGTATTTAGTCTTTTTAATCTGAATCAACCTTTTGTATTCCTTTTTATTTCCTTTATATGTAGCTAAGTTTTCGTTGGATCTATCATTTCTGAACGAACAACACTGTGACGCCGTGGTGAACGGACGTGTTTGCATTGAGCTCTCTGTTTAGCGATAATTTGAATAGTATGGCGACACGTGGAGCAACAATGAAGCAACTCCAGCTTAACGCTGACATTACAAAGCCAGCAACGCAGGGTGATATCAGGAAAATTCTTAAACGAATCGACAAGCTAGGCTCGGAAATAAATCCTCGTTTAGATAAGATAGAAAATAAATTGGCAGAGTTAGAAGAGCAAATAGATGACCATAGACAAGCAAACATTGAAGAGATAGAGTCATTGAAAGCAAGCATGGAGAAACTGGAGAACCAATCAAGAAGAAATAACTTGATATTTAAAAGCATACCACAGAAAGACAACGAGAAATGGGAAGAAACGGAAAAAATGGTGTTGGAATGCATTAGAAATGATTTGAAAATACAGGATGAGATTGAAATAGAGCGAGCACATAGGCTAAATACCAAGGCAAAAGGAAGCAGAATAATTGCACGATTTGCTAAATACAAGGATAAGCAACGCATATTGAAGAATGCTTTTAAATTGAAAGGATCATGGATAAGTATCTCGGAAGATTTTGCTCCAAAAACGAGAATAATTAGAAGCAAGCTGTTGGCCAAAAGAAGGGAAATTATTAACGAAAATGAAAACTGCTCAGCTAAGCTGAGATATGACAGGTTAGTGGTAACATACAGTTGTGGTGTTGTTGAAACATTCATATTTAATGAAAAGAAAAACAAAGTTGTTAAACAACAAGACAAAGCTAAGGATGGAAGTAGATATAATGGGTCAAGCGAAGTGGCTGAGGAGTAGGAAGGAGGTCAAGGTCCGTCGGTGCGTGACATTAAATGTATAGCATGGAACATACATGGAATTAGAGATAAATGGGGTGCAGAAGACTTCATGAGTTATCTCGAAGAATTTGATATCATTGGACTGTCAGAAATTTGGTCTAAATCTGATTTTTTTTTATGGAAGGATATGTTTCGTTTTACGTACAGAGCAAAAAAGCTTCGACTAAAGGAAGGGAGTCGGGTGGTATATTGTTATTTATAAAATGTGAATTATCAAAATATGTCAAAAGATTGGTGTATTTATTGACCTATATCAAAGGAATTCGATGTTGCGAACCATGATTTAATTGTTTCTAAAGATTCATCACCATGGTATCCGAGGAATTAGTTTCAATTGGTTTATAAGTTATTTACATGAGAGTGCTTTAGGAAACGAATCGTGTAGCCGTGATTCGCACGGCTGGTTTCGAATAAACACGGCCGATTTTCAGCTCTAACAACCGTGCTATTATATTTGTCAAAATGAAATGTCAAAAACACGATTATTTGCAGCCCGGGTATGGTAAATACGTGCTATTAAATTTGCAGAAATATCAAAATGTTGGCCCACTGTGTGGAATGACATCAACTGCAAAGGGAAAAAAAGTATATCTCCAGACGCAGAATATTCGTTTAAAGGCTATGTGTTTTTACGCAAACCATGTCGTTAATCAGCCGGATACTGACCGTTCAATGACCTGTTTGCTAGGTTGTTGTAAACATCAGGTTGCCCCTCCTGAACTCTGCCGCTAATTGGTTATTTTTGTGGGTCATGGATGGGAAAATGTGCTTGGCTGTGATGATGTTTGTGTCGGCGTCCAACCGAAGGTACTACTACAGAATACACTTCTTCCAATTGCTTTCGGATATCGGCAACCGGTGAAAAATATAATAAAATGGAATAAGGTGAAAGCATAACATTTGCCTGAGTCAATCTTTATTGTGTTATCTAAGCCTATATGCTCAGTGTGATTATTATATTAGCAATTATTAGTTTCTGAGCCTGTAGTTTCAATGCATAAGTACTGCCTAAATATCATATAGATTCATAACTAGAACATAGTATATGCTTACTACTATGGTCAGCAAAGAACACTAAACATTAACTTCAAACAAGAACATGAGAGTGCTTCCCCTTTATCATAGGTCTAGTCCATGCTTTCCTCCTCTCAATATTAGGGTTGCCAAGGGCCTAAGGTCATAATTCAACAATAGAGGGGGTACTATCAAAATAACTAAACAAGAGAAATTATCGAATTCTCTTACAATGTCAGATCGCCTAAAGTTTCGTAGTGTGTGACAGCTTTCTGACAGGAACAAGTACAGTGTCAACCGATACATTTTTATTTAAACAGATTTATTAAATCAAAATTGTTTAGTGCCAAATCTAAATAAATTTAAAAAATTTAAATTTCATTCTCTACAAATTTCCTACGTAATTAGCAAACATTTGTTTTTGAGGAATAAGTAAAGATATGCATTTGTAATTTACACTGATGCATGTAACTTTCTAACAACATTTTCAGCCGCCGTAGAAACTTGTTTTGTGTTTCGTCTTCATTTCAGGTTGATTCCAATTAATTTTTAAGGATTACGCCTAAGGCCATAATGCACTTTATTAAAACAATGGAAACGTAACTGTCACTGTAACATTAACGTTTACGTAGCGTGTCGTTTTAATGAATATATATTATCAATGGCAACGCTACTGGGGCCGGGACTGACCTAGCTGTACGAACGGTCCATTCACGGGTTGTTCTGCAAGGCCTCGTTGTTAATTCCTAGTCAACGATGATTATTGCGTTATTTCGTCCGAAAATCGTTGTTTATACTGTTTGTTCGGTTTGTAGAAGTAGAATTTTGTATTCCGGACCGAATAAACGTTCGGCATTCGGAACAGGGAGATCCTGTTTTCGGAAAGTACTTTATTGAAGGAAAATAGGAATGGTTTTAGAACTTGGAAAAAAAAAGGTTCGGTTTAGTGTGAAATTGGGTTTTCCCGGGCATTCGGGTACGGAAGCACCTAAGTGGCATTCGACTTGACGACTTGTCAAGATAACATAAAAGTTGTATGTTGTCATGGCGAAATAGATTATCTTGTCAAGTCTACATAGTAAAAAGTGTATGAATTATCATGGCGAGATAGTTTATCTTGACAAGTCGACAAAATACAAATTGTATGATTTCTTGGCAAGATAGATTATCTTGTCAAATCGACATAGTAAAAATGTTAGGCCTATGTTGTCATGGCGACATAAATATATCTTGCCAAGTCGACATAGTAAAAAGGTTATGTTGTCATGGCGAGATAGATTATCTTGTCAAGTCGACATAGTAAAAATTCCAAGGGGAATATCTTTTGTGTTATTTCCCCTTACCGTCGTTTTATTGTTTTCTAATTTCTCCATTGTCTAATGTTCCTCTTAAGGTAGATTTTAGTAACATAATAATTAATAATAATAATTATAATAATAATAATAATAATAATAATAATAATAATAATAATAATAATAAATAATAATAATCATTTCGGCATTACATGTAATTAACTTGGTCTAGCCTTGTAATCAAGAACCTGCAGATTACTATGCCTAATATTAATAACTAGGCTTAGGCCTCATTTATACATTCATTGGTGCTCTGCCATTTTGGCAGGTCTTATGGCATCCAGTATTTTAGACCTGCCTATTCTCAGCTCTTCTCTTAATTTGAAAATAACTGTCACCCTGTTTCATTTGATGAAGAAACGCGCTTTTCCTTACTCTTTGTGCTTTCCCCAGAAAGCGTATATTTTTAGTAGTTAGAAGGCCTAGGTAATTACGCAAAACCCAGACCTAACCAAAAAATAAAAATTGTCACAGTATGTAACTTAAGTTAAAATAACACGTTTTCATTAGTCGTGCGCAGCTCAATCAAATATTATATGTCATTTTAAACGACCCATTAGTATTAGCATGGTAACATGAATGTATTTTTTTAAATCAGACAGAGACGTTCTCTCAGAAGTTGTTTTGTAGACGTTTATCTGTTGATGACCTTTTGACCTCCTGAATTCTGCAATATGAGATTTTCGGGTCGAGACGGCCGGAGTGGAGTTTCATGTAAATGTTTCGTATGGAGAAAAAAAATCGCTCCCCGGCCGGCCGCGCTCGCTGCGGTGCAAGTTTGCATTGCATGCACACTGGCGTAAGCACGCTCATGAATTTCCACCGCCTTTTTTGTGTTTACGAAGGCAGTAGAAATTACATAGCTGCCTGTGCATTAAAAACCAAATAATACAGATTAGTTCAACACAAGTTAGAAACTTCACTCAGACTCTGTCTCTGCCTTAGTTGGACGAACTAGTGAAAGCGGCGTTGCCACTATATTTTCATCTTCCATCTTTAAACTTTACAAAGCGAGCACGGCGTCCTGGATTTAGGACGACGGGAAAAACGAGGTGAACACGTTCTCGATTTTGGTAGTTGACGAGGAGACGACGTAACGCATGCGCAGTGCCTTAAAATGACCTCATCACGTAGCAGTCCAATATGTCGACGTGCAAATCTAAAAGTCCCTATCTTGACAAGTCGACATAATACACATTGTATGTTGTCATGGCGAGATAGATTATCTTGTCAAGTCGACATAGTAAAAATGTCATGTTTTCAAATTGTATGTCGTCTTGGCAAGATAGTTGATTTCGACATGTCGAAATGATATGTATATTATGTCGTCTTGACAACACAAATGATCTTGACAAGTCTTGAAATCGAATTGCACATAGGTGCTTCCGTATTCGGGCATTTTCACTTAGGCCTAAAAAATTGTTATGTTAGTGTAACCCGACCCAACCTAAAAAATCGCCGACCCTAGACACTTTTATTTGAATTTCCAGACCTTCACTTAAAAAGAGCGCATTCGCGCCGGCGCGCGGCGCTCCTTCGCACTCTTTAACACGATCTAAAGAGTGCAAAAAATAGCGCTCCTTGATTTATCAGGGAACTAAAACACACGACAAAAATTGTATTTTAAACGTTTTTATAATCAAAATCTATCAAATTTCGCATTAAACTAAAGCTAAATCACAATTAAATTTAACGAAAAAAACTTTTTTACGTGGATTTCATGCATTCTTCAAAAAATATAATGCTTACAACATGTGTATTGAATCATTGATCGTAGTAAAAAAAATATTTATACCCTGCTTGAAAAATGGACGGTTCTAAGTCGCCCACTTCTCAGTGCATTCACGTGGCCCCTGGAGACTTGCATAACTTGCATGCAAACTTAAGATTCTGTCCCTGCTTCTCGCACGCAACGATCGAGAGAGCGGTCTTGTTCGTAACTCCCTGGTTAATAATTTATTGATAAAGTAAAGCAGATATGTTTTTAACATCGCAAGTTAAATTTTTAATAGTAACAAATACGTCTCTATATTCGGAGGACCTAGAGTAGAGTTTACTTTCCCAAAATTACAAAAAAAAATGTATAATCGGAGCACATGACTTTTTGGGGAGATGTTTTCTAAAGGCTGTTAAAATAGGCCATTGAGACACGCGCAGAAAATGAGTACGAAACATTAATGACAATTAGGGGCTTTAAATGCATATTCAATTAATGTTATAGATTTCAAGTCCTTTGCTGAATATATTGTGGCAGTAAAAAAGTAAAAAAAAAGAAATCCTTACCTACCTACCCTATTTTTTGAGAACCCGTCACGCCAACATAACATTTTTTTAAATATATATATCGGCCTTATCATCTGTGCTTATGGCTACTAAAATATTGACATTGGTGGCATTTTTTAAGTGTCCTCACGGCTTTATGTGCCATTAGGAAATGTGCTGGCAACCTGATTTTAGTTTCTCCCATGTTTTTCATATTTTTTTCCCCCATGTTTTTGTATTGTAATATTCTAATATTCTACATTAGCTGGCGATAGTAGTTACATTAGCTGTGAGGTAATTTTCGTTACTACATTAGCTGTTGAGCGTTCTACATAAGCTGAGGTTGATTTATTTTTACTACATAAGCTGTTTCTACATTAGCGGGGAGTTTTACTACATAAGCTGTGGAGTGTGATGCATTAACGGTTGTTACTACATTACCTGTTGTTTTCTACATTAGCGGTTGTAACAACTCCCTATCTGTGAAAAGCCTTTATTGGTCCCTCTATTTCGAAATCCTGGATCCGCCATTAAAATATAAAGAAATGAATTATACATAGATACTGAAAGACAGCCATAATCAATTATATTTACTACTCCTCTATACATACATTTTAAGGTTACTTGCGATATATGTCAGTTACCGGAACTCAGCTGTTATTATGCCGTCGCGTTGTTTTACAGTATCGCCATACCAGTTTCCTGTCTAACGCTCTGCGTGAACGGAAACAATACGTCCAAATTAATAATACTAAGTCATCCCTAATTCCATTATGAGACCTTTATTATTCCTTATTTGTAATTATTAATGATATTATTAGAGTAAATGAAAATGTAAATGTTATTTCCTTTGCAGATGATACCACTGTTTTTCTTAGCGATCAAAATTAATAACCTTATTAACACACTAAACACTGAACTTTCAAAATTTATAATAGTGCAAACAAACTTATTTTAAATATCGACAACACAAATTATATTTTTTTCAGACCTCGTCAAAAAAATAAGATTCCTGTTATTAACAACCAAATAAAAATTAACAATTCAATTTTAAATCGAGCAAAAACAGTTATGTTTCTTGGAATCCGTATAAATGAACATTCATGCTGGAAGCCAAATATAAATTATATTTCTAATAAACTTGCTAAATCAGTTGGTACTTTCTATAAAGTTCAATATATTTTTACTAGGTAAATACTTTTACATTTTATACAATGCATGTTGTTTACCAAACCTCTAATACTGTAATATAATACGGTGGAATGAACATTCTGATATTTAACATTGAACTATATATATTACAAAAACGAATTGCTAGAATTATCACAAATTCACCACATAAAACGACTTCAAAACCCCTGTTAAAAAGTTTCATCATAATCATCATCAAGTGCCGTCTACGCTACAAAGAGTGGCCACCATAGTTTTCCATCCACTTCTTTTCTCAGCAGCTCTTTTTGCTCCTACGTAGGATGTTGTACCACTCCATAGCTTGATGTCATCGCTCCACTTTCCTCTCTGTCTACCTCTGGCTCGGGATCCTACTATTAAGCCTTCCAAGATGATATTAGGTAGCTCACCTCCACTGCCTCTGAGAATATGTCCTGCATAGCTCAGCTTTCTTTGCATCAACTCAGTAACTAGCAACCTTTGTGTACCAGCTCTATTTAATATCTCCTGGTTGCACACTTTATCCTTTCAGCTGATTTTCAACATTCTCCTTAGGCACCCCATCTCGAATGAGTGCAATCTATTCCTGTTTGTTTTGGTGTACTACCATGTCTCACTACCATATGTCACCACAGAGAATACATAGCATCTCAGTAAACGAATTTTTGGGTGAATGCTGATGTTGCGCCTCAGGAACTCTTTGCATTCCCAGAACGTTGCTTTTGCTTTGCCTATTCTTCATTTGATCTCATCATCTATCCTACCATCATCTCTAACCGTGGTCCCAGGACACTGGTAATCATGGACTTGTTCAAGATCTTTACCTTCTGCACTGATTACAAAATTATCTGGAATTACTTTGCTGATGCACATTGTTTTCGTCTTGTTTGCATTTGAACAGTTCTATGCCGTAGGCCTTACACACGGTGCAGAGCGAGTCTACCATTGATTGAAGAGAATGGGCACTATTGGCCAACAGGACTGTGTCGTCAGCATAGCGGATGTTGGTTAAGCTGACTCCGTTTATCATTACGCCTGTGCAGCTCTCCATAGCTTCATTGAGTAGCATCTCACAACATAATTTAAGAGTGACGGTGATAGAATACATCCTTGTCTGACGCCACGGCGTATGTACACTCTATTTGAGCATCTGTTTTGAGTTGCAGTTCTTATTGTTGCTGTCTGGTGCCAGTATAAGTGTGTTAAAAGTTTTCTCTCATGCTCCGGGACTCCAGCTCTTTCATTACTTCTAGTAGTTTGTAATGTTTTACACGATCGAATGCTATTGTATAATCTATAAAGCATAAGTAGAGATTTTGTTGTTTCTCAATCATTCTCTCACTGAGACATATTAACAGGAAGACTCCATCTCTGGTACCCTTTCCTTTTCTAAATCCAAGTTGTGTCTCACAATAGACTTGACATAAAACGTTTAAGTATGTTAAATATATACGATCTAAATAAAGTGCAATTGCATGCTTTTTATATGCTCAACTGTCATCTTCAAGAACTCCCATTCCCAATTGAAAAAAATTTATTGATTGAAAAACGAAATCCGATCAATCAAAAACACTACGAAACGCTAACAAGATGTACTTCCCACCCAATAGACTTGACATAAGTAAAAGATAAATATTTATCGAAGGCCCACATTATTCGAACAAACTATTAACCGCCCGTCAACCAAGTAACTTCCAACATTAAAGAGAAATATTAAAAATAATATTGAAACATATTAGATCAGTATTATTTAATATTTATTTTTTTCACTATATTATATACGGTATTTACTGTTAAATTGTATAGGCCTAATTCAATATGACCTGTTTTCAGATTATGGTTGGCAGTACCTGATAGCCCCCAGTCCATTCTGAGTTATCAAAATGCGGGTGGCAGTTCATTATAGCCCCTAGACGCTGACTTGGTAAACAACAATCGAGTATCCGTTTTATATTTTTATTTTCAAGTATTTTTGTGTATTCACTGTAACTGTAAATTTGTGTATGGTTTCAGTTGACAATCGCTTTTTTTGGAACCTACTGTTATGTTTTTTACAATCAAATTAAAAATGTAACCCTGTACCAAGTCTGCTATTAATTCCTACCTATGGGTAAATGACAAATGGGTCTTTTGCACCAGTTCAGAAAATGTATTTTGGCCGAGTGAGTCTGCAACGTGCTAAACAAGCGTAGTCCACTTTAAACAAATCCACTTTACAGATTGTTCGGTTTCAACCAACTGTTTGCGTGTTGCAAAGTCCTAAAACTGGCTTCACATCCCATTCTAGGAAGCATATGTGCTAATCTCTAAAAATCAAAATGGTGGGGGGAGGATTATTATGAAACGGAAAGATTGGAACTGAAATGAAAAGGTAATTTCTAGCGAATAGAGACCTATGTATTTTGCGCTTTACAAATCCAAATTATTATTATTATTATTATTATTATTATTAATTGAACAAGAAAAAGCTAAGGAAATAGAAAGCAAAGGAAAGCATATGGGAAAAGGGGAGAGAGAAAAATGGGGAAAGACAAGAAATAATAAGGTAAGGAAAGGAAAAATTTAATACAAGGAAGGAATTGTGGACAAATGTAATGGAAAGAAAATGATAGGAAAAAGAAAAGAAAAGGAAGAAAATGAAAAAACATGAAAAGGAAAAGGAAGATAATAAAGTTACAATGAGATAAAAAGGAAATGGGAAAAAGTTAAGAAGGTAAAGGGAAAAAGAAAAAAAAAACGAAAATTAAAAATGTGAAAATGAAAAAAAAAATGAAATTAATTTAAAGATAAAGAAGAAAAAGGAAACCGAAATCTGATCACCAAAACCAAACTACATCAGTGGAAAAACATCTCGGCCGTAATCAATTGGTTTGAAAACATAAAAAAAAAAAAGCCAGCAGCACGTTCATTGTATTTGACATTCTGGAATTCTGTCTTTCAATTACAAAAAACCAAAAAAAACAAAGAAAAAAAAAAACCAAAAAAAAACCCCGTTAATCAACTCTATCAAACACGTGCAGAAGTCTACCAGCATTACAGAAGAAGAAATAAACATAATCATGCAAGCTCGTAATTCCATTCTATTTGACAGCAATTCGTCGTGGAAAAAGAAAATCTACAACGACATGTTCGATGTAACCATAGGCAGTTTCGACGGTGCGGAAGTATGTGAAGTAGTCGGATCTTTCATTTATCATCCTTTCCCAAAAAAAAAGCTAGGCAAAAACAACATCGGCCTATAACGGACCGACGACCTCGCAATCATGAAGAACACATCACCAAGACAGTGCGAGAACATAAGAAAGGAAATAATATTCATCTTTCAATCCTGCAATTTGCGCATCACAATACAAGCAAACATAAAAATTACTAACTTCCCCGATGTCACACTGAATCTACTAAATGATACCAACCGTTTAACAAGGCGAACTACTTTATTAAATATTTTTCTCTATTCAAGGGCAGGTCCAAGCTATTCGATAATGAGACTCAAATGGTTCTAGTTTAAACACAGAAGACAAATGTTTGCCTGTTATGCTTTATGTAACCATTATTTATGCTGTTTTTTTTTTTTTTGTATTTAATTAAAAATTTTATATACATTCATTAACGAGGTTTAATACTAATTAATGTTATAGTGACGTACGGGACTGAAGGAAAAGTGACTTTGAAGAAAAAAAAATAGTTAGCGTGCAAAACGCTCTGAAAGTACCAATAGTGTAATTATTTTACCATTATTCATGGATATAGCATCTGTCTTATTTTTGGTGTATTGTACATATTGAAAAAATGTCCACCTAACAAATTTTTGCAATCTCAATACTGGAATGTTAAGAGTTCTCCACAGAGAAGCCAGTTATTAAAAGAATCGAAGGATATTAGGATTAATTAATTATTAATTATTTATTATTAGTTATTATTATTATTAATTATTATCAGGAAAAATTAATGGTGTATTGTACAAAAATATAGAAGAAAATGGGAAAGCGATCCAACAGTTACTGCTCCCAGAGTCTCTCAAATTTAAAATTTTAGAAAACTCTAGCTGTAACTCGTTGACGGTGCTACTGGTCAGGAATGGTTGACGAAATTCAAGAATGCTGTGACAATGCCGCTGAACCCTTGCAGAATCAGAAAATATACGTCCTTTGATGAGTTCTAAATTTGTTTAAACAATAGCAATGTTCACAGGATTTCAGCAGATTTTCCCTTTTTGCTTTCCCGGACGACCTTATTGAAAATCCTTTCTTCCATTTCTAAAAAAGACAGAATTGCAGCTATAATAGCCAGTCGTCAGATCCTTACGAATACAAATCAACTCTGGTATATCACAAATATCTGCTAAATTAACACAATTTTCGAAAGGGTGCAATACTCTATCTCTTCAACTCTGCTTCTTGCATGCTGTGCTTGAATAAATCCTTGTATTTTTGACCTGGTTTATTCACTTTTGGGGATTTTGTTAAACTCTTTACTTTGATGAAACTGGTCTTGTAGCTTTATGTACCGTATGTATTGAGTGTTCTGGCCATTTGATCGCCATTCCTTTCTTGTATGTGATCGACTTTTCTTTACCATAGTTAATCCATTATAATTGTTGTTGGTTTGGGAGTGAAACAAGTCTGCTGCAATCCTGTGAAGATTATATTGCTCTAACAAACTCAACCATGGAAAATCTTAGCAAGTTTGTCTTAAGGTAATTAAATAAACTTTTTATTAAGAGCTCATTAATCACCAATAAACAGTTTGTGGGAACTAGTTATTAAAATGTGTTCTGCTGAAGACGAACAATGAGCGAAACCAGCCAAAAGATATTATAGTTGCAGAAATAAATGATTCTAGATTCAAAATTATATTTATTTTCATACTGTTAGTATAATCATGAAATTTGTTTACCTGAGGTGGGAATACACAAAATATACATACAAATTAAATAATTACAAGACATGCAGTGTCCGAAATACTTAATTTACAGTTAATATAATACAATATATAAGTAAAGAAGATCGAAATGAGTTGGACAACTTTGAGTTGTTATAGAATTGGTTAAAAAGATGTGATGTCAAAACAACTGGGGATTCGTCTTCTGATGATGAGAATGATAAAGAACTATAATGGTGTTAATCATTTTGAATTATTCCAGTAAGACCAAGTTGTTATAAGCAAATAGTGATAGTTCTCATACAGTAGTTAAGTTTGTCTCTTTTTTATTGTTTATAATCGAACAAATACAAATAGTACTAAATCATTTATGAAAATTGCCAGATTTTGCATTTTATAAGCCAAAGTATTGTGTTTGTTTTGTTTATTTTTTTATTGCCCTCATTACAGTATATGAACACAATAGTAACTGATATATTGGAAAATAATCATGTACGTTATTTATTGGACTCGGAGATTACACATGGAATTTACCATATCTTTACTCGAGGAGAGGTAGAATTATAATAATGAAATATTTGATTTCCTATGTTTTTCCTTTTGGCCATCTTGAATTTTAACATGGCTGCCATGCTAGCTTTATGAAACCATGTTTATTGGACCCAAAGAGCCCAATAACATATGACTAAACACCAATTTTACCATTTTTCATCGATGAGAAGTGGAATTACATACCAATTAAAATACTCCAATTTTGATGATTTTTATGGCAGCCATCTTGAATTTCAAAATGGCAGCCATCCTAATGCTTTTTCTTAACATGTTTATTGAACTCAGAGAGCCCAATAACATGATTAGACACCAAATATACCATTTTTAATCGAGAAGTAGAATAGCACACCAAAATTTTCTTCCTGAATTTCGAAAACGGCTGTCCTCCTAGCTCAGTTTTGAAATTATGTTTATGGGACTAAGAGTGACCAAAACAGACCCAAATTTACCATATTGCATAGAGCGGAAATGGAATTATATTGAAATAATCATTTTTTGTTAATTTTTACGGTGGCCATCTTGAAATTCAAAATGGATGCCATTCTGTGTTTTTGAAACATATCTCATTGGATTATCAGTGGCCCGAAACAGACACCAGACTTATGCTTTTTAATTGATAAGTTGAGCCGAATTTTGGCATTCATTTTAAATGGCCGCCAAAAAAGTGTTCCCCTCTCTCTTTTTTTATTTATGCCCTAGTGACGCAAAATCAGTAATGAAACTTTTGTCGCCGGCGAAAAATGGTCACGAGGCCCTGATTTTCACTTACAGTACAGTACTTAATAAGGATCCGACTGTTGTTCAGTACGCCCTCTAGAGGTTCCGCTACGCGAAAAAAGCTAGAAGCTGGCCAAAAGCAAAACAAAGCTGCTGCTCTGCAATCTGCATGCGTAGAGAAGGGAACGGTGGGGTTATCACTTATTCCTTGATCTTGTCTAGCCCTACGGCCTAGCCTAGGCTATGTTAAGATCATGTTAAAATTCACCTGTTGCTTTGATGTGGAGCGAGATATTTTATGTTACGTCAAAAAGCAAAGGAGCGACCATGCTAAACGTGGTAATTATTGTCTATTTTTTATTTTTTATCAGCAGCCTGCAGGGCTAACTCTAGGCCCTAGGCTAGGCCTAGCCTTGGCCAAGGCTCCCTAACAAAAATGTCCTATAGGATCCTATAGGATCTTATAGGATCCAATATGCGGTCTATAGGCTCCTATAAGATCCTATAGGCGGCCTATAGGATCCTATAGGCGTTTTTCTCCAAGGTTTAAATATTTTAGAACAATAAAATAAAACTAATAACCAGAGAGCCAAAATAAAATGCCATTTATTCTTAACATAATAAACGCTGTACAGGTTTGTATTTTGCAATTGTAAACATGGTTGTATATTTGCCCTAGGCTAGGCCTAGCCTTGGCCAAGGCTAGCCCTAGCCTGGCCTAGCTAGGGAGTAGTGCCAAAGTGCGAGCCAGCGAGTCATGCGAGCCAATGTGCGAGCCATGCGAGTCAGCGAGCCATACACTTAGTTTTTTTTTTCAGGTTATCCAGTTTTGCAAACACGTAGGCCTAGCATATTCTTTGGCCTAGTAGATAAATAAATAACACTTTGCCTGTGTAGTCCAGTCAAGCGCAGTACATATACTTTTGGACTTGGTTACTTTTTCGAATCGTCGATCCGAAAGTATGCAGTGCTGATAGATGTTGTTAAAATATAGATATACAGATACATACATACAGATATATACAGATATATATATATATATATATATGTATATACTGTATTTATTTACATAATTATATATATATTATTTTATATATACTGTATTTATATATATAAAATTATATATCTATATTGTATATATATATATATATATATATATATATATATATATATAGGAGCTTAGAAATATATTTATATATTTATTTATTAAAATATATACTGTATTATTATATATATATACTGTAATTATTTATATATTTATTTATATATTTGTTTGTATATTTATTTTTATATTTATTTATATATATATATATATTTGTATATGTATTTATATATATTTATATTTTTATATGTTTATATATTTATTTATATAATTATTTAAATTTTTTTTATATATTGCTAGTATATATTTTTATATATATTAATATGTTCATATATTTATCTATATATTTATAAATATATACATATATATTTGTATATTTATTTATATATTTATATATAATAATATGTTCATATA
>NW_022752934.1:91177-110300 GCF_011630105.1 Anneissia japonica
ATATATCATGATTCAAAACATAAATTACATCATACATTATCATTTTGTTTTTTAATTATGAATTTATAAGTTGTATTTTCCCTATTCAAGAAAGGAATACATAGTGAGTGGACCAAGCCGAACTCTGTCTGGCAAGTATAAGTTATTTTTTTCAATTAATATTTTATTCATTTATTCAGTTCATTAATTTATTTATTTAATCATTCATTCAGATTCCAATTTAATTTAATAAATTCTGATTTCAATCCAGGTCATTAAATTAATTTATTCAAGTCCATTCCAAACAATTGCAAGCCATTCCATTCTATTCCTCAATTAAATTTATATCATAATGCATTCAAAGTAGTCTAGATTGTATACTCATTCATTCATTTCTAGTTTAATTGTTGAAATATGTAACACAACACATGATGTTACAATTAAATTAATCAAATAAATACATTCACATTATTTTATTAAACCAAATCACTATTAATAACAAGATTATTACAGAGAAATTGATTAATCTGTAATTAACTATCTGACATAATTTTTTTTTAATTTTTAAGAGACAAAGAAAATATAAATAAACTTCAATAATTGATGAAAAAAATAACAAATTTATCACTAAAAAAAAAACAAAACAAATATCAGCAAACATATTAATTTCTGTAAACTTCATTAGATATTCAAATTAATTTCATGGTCTAGTTACACTGTTTAAATGGCAGATATTACTTGAAAACTCATTAAAAAACCCCCAAAGCTAAGCTAAATTTTGATGTTTAATTAAACTGTTTACTATAGTGTACGAAGAGTAATCTTTTCATATTTTCCTAATAAAGAAACTAGTAATCTTCTTGAACTGAAATCCTTGATAATAGAACCTGGTTATATGATAATAGAACATGAGTTCTATTATCAAGGATTTCAGTTCAAGAAGGTTACCAGTTTCTTTATTCAGAAAATATGAAAAGATTACTCTTCGTTTAAACAAAGCCGATTTGGATTTTAATTTTTTACATAATTGCAAGGCATTCGGAGTTTTTCCTAAATTAAAATATTTTTTTTAATTTAAATTTATATATATATTGCAGACAAGCAATTTAACATGGAAGTTATACAGCAGTCTGGTGGCTCTTTGTGTGTCTGCTACCAACATCCTGTTCAGAAGTCTGATGAGTCTAGGCCTAGATCTGCATCAGATTATCCTTCTGTCAGGCTAGACACGCCATCTTCATCCAGTGAGAAAGATACAGATGACGACTGCCCAAAGGACTTGGGCCTAGTTGTTCGCTCAAAGTCATTTGATGAAAGGCAAGGAAGCAGGGAACTGGTTGATATGAAGTACTCCATCTTGGTGGTGCATCATGGGTTGATTATCAATGCAAAGGTCCCGGCTGTTTCTAGGACTGTGGCTGAATCCACACGTCTTTATTTCTCGTCATTAGGTGATTTTAATACTAATGGCTAATATTTATGTAAAATATCCTGTAAGATCATACCATAGATTTACAAATAGTACATTACGCTTCTGTTCAGGCATTTTCAACAGACATAACAATAATAAATTTATTGAGGATAAAAAAAAATAAATAAATAATAATATCATAGAATTTCATTATTAGAAAGATTAGTAAGAAAGAATTGCATAGGCCTAAAGTAGTAAACTTTTTTTCATAAATTTTCATGTTTGTATTTCTTTATAGATGGTTACATTTTGGTTTATGCTCCACGATTGCTTTCTCACTTAGTCAATGTCACTCCTGAAATAAACCCTTGTCTCCATATTGCGCTGCATGGTAACACAGTAACAGATACACCAATCAGGAACGGACATGTGCCGTCAAACTCACAGAACCTAACCCACTTAATGAGAGAGAGGACGGCCAGTTTAAATGGTAAGATCTGCATACATTATATTAATCTGGTCTTCCATTAGCGAATTTATTTGTACGAACCGTTGTTTCTTTATTTCAGTCATTATTATCCTTTATTATTATTGTTATAATGTAGAAAGACTGATCTTCTGATATTTTTTTTTCTATATTCAAGGTGACTGTGTTTTCAATAACCAATCAGGGAAAGCGTTTAAAATAACTATCTGTAAAGAAAGCTTAGTTCAGACGTTTATGGAGCACACAAGTCTCTCACAACGTCTCGCTATCATTCATTTTCTAATTTTACATCTGAAGGACCCAGCTTTGACAAAAAAGGTAAGTAATTGTAGAAAAAATGCTAACATTTTTTTTTTCTTTCTTGCTAATATAAACCATAGGCAAGCGTGCCGTTCAAACCAGCGCCGATATTATGGCTGTAGCTTGTGGTGCCCCCGCAAACCCCTTGGTTTTTTAACTCGCCAAGTTTTTTTTAGGTTTAATACCACTATGCAACTGTAAAGAAAATTGCAATATGCAGTAATATCAGAACTAGTACAAGTAAAAGATACTATACCTGGTACTATGCAGTACCAGAACCAACCAATATATACTGTACCTTGTACCAGAACCAGTATACAAGTACCAGTACCAGAAACAGTAAATACATACCTGGTACTACAGCAGTACCAGAACCATGTAAATACATAGCTGGTACCAGTACCTGAACCAGTAAATACATAATGGT
The DNA here is from genome assembly GCF_011630105.1 of Anneissia japonica. Taxonomy (NCBI): domain Eukaryota; kingdom Metazoa; phylum Echinodermata; class Crinoidea; order Comatulida; family Comatulidae; genus Anneissia; species Anneissia japonica. The sequence goes on from NW_022752934.1 coordinate 93,782, forward strand.
ATGGTATATACATGCTACCCTGGTTGAACCAATATGTGCCAATTTTTTTTTTGGGAACTTACAACTTTTCCACATATTTGTAGGTGATGAAGGTGCTTTGTGATGACATAGGCAGTCCATACATACCCCAGGTATTTGCAGAATATCTGATTGGCTCAACATTCAATGCCGTCAGACGCAGTATGAATAAGGACGCCCTCAAACACCTATCTTTTACATCCACAGAGGTGTTACGTGGTCAAATTGAACATGTGAGTAAATAACAAGTCAATGTACTGCAATGTGTTATTGTATATTCTTCTAATTTTGTTATTATTTGATTCTTTCTCTTCTAAGTGCAAGATATTTGATATTTTGATTTGAATAAAACATGAGGCAAAAGTCCCCATTAGGAGAAGTGGTCCATAGTGAGCTGTCTGATGGTTGAGAGTGAGCTGTCAAGTGGTCCATAGTGAGCTGTCTGATGCTTGAGAGTGAGCTGTCAAATAGAGGGAGCTGTCAGCAGCTCCATAAACTTAACTTTAATTGGTTTTAAGAATGTCCATTGGGAGTTAACAAGAGAGTCCTGCCAGCAACATTTGGGCTACGGTCACACTAGAGTCTCAAGCCTTGCTTGACTCACCGCTGGTGAGATTTTCGTAATGTGACCGCACCTAGATCGACTCGCGCCTGGCGTGACCTCGATCACAATCTACCGATCTCGATCCTGGCTCAGCACCCAGATTGACCCTGGATTGGCCCTGGCATGACCAGGATTGACATTTCCTCGTCGGCTGTCGACCAATCACAGTCGATGACGCCGTTGCGTTTAGATGTTTTTAAATAAAAAACCTGCGAGTATTATAATAAGACGCAATCATCAGTTGTCATTTATAAATGCAGTTATCAATCCGAAACTAGCATCGCCATTACATTCGGGCCTAGGCCTAGATCATCTGATATACTGTCCATTATCATAGGTCTATGATCTACATCAATTATCCTAACCAGCAACGGTAGTAATGCGATTAACGAAGTCGGGTGCATGTGTTCGTATTCGATTCCAAGGAAGTAAAGATCGACCCCAAGAATGTTTCGCGCGCTGGGCCGGTATTTTGATTGTGGCGGCGCTCTAACTTCCTGTTTCGACTTTCCTAATTTGGAGGTCAATCCAACTTAATTCAGCTAGTGTGACCGACCCAGAATTTCGAGCCTGGCTTGAGACTCTAGTGTGACCATAGCCATAGCCTATAGAATGTAAACAAGAAACCATATCACTCACTTCATCTCATGGGCTTCACTGGAAATAAAAAATTTAAGAACCCATCGCTATTCAACAACCAGCAGGATTTATAACCCGGGTTTTTTTCCAAAAGTCTGGTGCCATGGACCATTTCTGTTAATGGCGAAAAATGCAGCATGTACAATAAAGTAATAACAATTTATCACCCACTTTTCTAAAATAATGGAATTCCCATTTTTTTTTTTTTTTTACAATGTATTTATATCCAATGTTTTGCATAACTGGTAGCTGGGCATACAGTGGTTGCTACTGCGTTTTCATTTTTAAACTACAGAACTCCAGATAAGAAAATCAGTATCTTAAACATTCTATTGTTATTCCTTACTCGAGTCAGCATTATCATCTTGTAGTGCTTGGTGTCCCACTACTAAATTTTTAATTTTTTTTTAATTTGCATACTTTTATTCTGTTTGTTATAATACACACAAGTGTTAAAAATTGTCTACTCCCTTGCTTTAAATAACATATTTAATATTTTCATATTTTAAATCCAAATAAATAAATGCAACTACCGTACTCGCGCGAATAACTGCCCCTTTTGAATAAGCGCCCCCCGAATAACCCCCATTCCTAACGTGAAAATTTCCTTTTGAAAAAATTTTCTTTTTAGCAAGTAATCCAATCAATCCTGGACTCTTTTTTAGGTCAATATCAAAATGAGGATATTTCTCTTGGACAGATTAGAGCTCCGATCCCTGGACAGACAGTATATTTCTAACTTTACACTTTTTACATATTTGTCTATCCTCTTTTTCTTTTTCCGACCTTTAACACGTTCTCATCTGAGTTTTCAAGAAAAAATACAGTGATCCTGCCATCCTGCTAATCTCAATTGGCCGATGTATAACAAGCTAACCACTACCCACCACCATTAATTGCATCTGCTATTTTGCTGTTATGTAAATATTCACGCATTCTTGTCATGAGCCATGTTCTCTGGAGGATTATTTTTTCCGCCTAACCACCATTTGTAATGTCTTTTTCATTCAAAAAGTTCCTCTTGAATTTAATAATTTTCCATAAGAATCCCTCGATTTTCATCTATTTCCATAAGCGCCCCCTCAATTTTCACTCTATTTTCATAAGCGCCCCGTTTGAATAAGCGCCCCTCAGAAAGTGCAAAATATATTTTAATCGCCCGGGCGCTTATTTGCGCGAGTACGGTACTGTATTATTATTTCCTTTGATGACAGCTAAAGTTGCATTGTTTTTTGGACGCAAAGAACTTTTTTTATTTATTGAACTATCGAAAAACAGATGGAATTATTTTTTACGTATTAAATAAAATATTTTCCCTACTGTTTTTGGAATAAAGAGTGGTGGAAGAAGGATTGCTGCTGCATTCATGTACACCAAGTGTCCGGCTGTTTTTGATGCATTTTTTTACAAGGTCAGCAAAAGTTTCCTATTGCTTTTCTTTAAAATTGGCAATATCTCTACATTGAAGTGTGATTTCTTTATAGTAAAGTTAATCCTTACCAAGCCGCTAGGGCTCTTGAGGCTGGCACTTATCCCCAGTTTCTGTAGCTTTAAGGCCTGTTTATAGAGTACTACAGTGCTACATCACGTTATAACGTGATACTACTGCATTGCTATCGTTGCAAAGTGCGTTCAACCGGACGTCATTTTTTCCACTGACGAACAATTGATCCCAATTTCTAATGTAAATATTAAGATGTTTTATCCTACTTTTTCTTTGTAAATTTTAATTGATATTAAATGTGTGTTCAATAACTAATATAATGCGAGCTTTTGTGTTTTTAGTTCATTTTGATAGTAAAATATTAGATATTAAAATGCCAATTCCATAAAGCCTATGAAGTCATTCAGGCGTAATGAATTGTAGCCAGTATCTGTTGACAACAGAGAGCGCCGTCTGGCATCGTGATGACTGTGGTACTCAATACTTGATAAAATGCTAAAAACCACTTGTTCATATAGAAAATTAAAGAAACAAGAGAAGTTTTCACTCAAGCACGATTCGACTTTCTCAAATCAAATCAAATGACGTCATAATCATGGGAAAATGATAAATCGTTATTAACAAGTCGTGCAGGTGTAAGAACTTTTACTTACTTTTTTTTTCTGTATGAACAATTGCTTTTTAGCTGTTTATCATTATCGTTGCTAGTATAACAGGCCTTCAAGCAAATCTGAGTTGATTTGTGTTTTACCATTGCATCTATTATTGTTGAATTGAGGAATGAAAGATGTTGTGTTGTATTGCATTGTGTTGTAAACCAGATGAAATTGTTTACAATTACGGTAATGTAAACTTCATGTGATTTAGCTTTCCTTTTCAAAATAAAGAGTATTTCAGCCACCAGGGCAATGGACCAATGCAAAGAATAAAATTAATTAGTTTTATGAAATAATAGCATATTGTTAAATGTTAAACAATTTCTCTAACATTTCAAACTTATATAAAAAAATGTTTATTGGAGTATGTCTGATAATTCTAGGCTGACAGAAAGGAACGTAGGCAGAGTCAGGTTGGAGTTAACGTCACTCAGTGGGAGAGCATTTATCAATTAGTGCAGTCATTGCAGAAGGGAAAACAGAAGCATCAACAGCAACGCTTTGACTCAACCTCACTTAAGGCTGTGTTAATGTATGACGATTTATCTACACAAACACCAAAGGTATTGTTATCATTGTTCTTATAATCACTTTTCACTCACATTGTTCTTATATGTTTACTTGACATAATATAATTCAAGCATTGTATTTTTTTTATTTATTTCTCTATTGCATCAAACTAAAAAACATCAATAAAATTTAAAATGCAACATTTTATAACTTAAAATGTAATATATAAATCAAAATTAAGAAATAATAATAAATATCAATAAAGCAATACATGAATAATAGTAAAGACCAAAAAAAAAAAACACTGGCCAGAAATTGTTGCCATGTCAAAGGGTAACAACTTTACTTTGGCCAGCTTGTATCATTGTTCCCACTTGGATTCGAATATGCAGTAAGTTTTATTGACCCTTTTGCTAAATGCTCAGCTGTATTGTAGGATGTTGTGAATACTTGATCAGTGTAGTTGTGGAGGCATCCTGTACAAAGTTCAGTACTGTGTGTTGTAGTATCACAGGCTACTGAAAGATTTATTATTATTTTTAATCTAATATATATTACTTTTTTTTATTCCCAACAAATTGATTATAAATCACTGCCCACCTTTCCAAATTATAGCCTGGTTTGTTCTTGTTTTTGTTCACTGGTTGTTCAATTTTCCTTGTTAATTATATATTATTTTCTAACATTCAAAACTGATTCTGATAAAATATTTAAATAATATATTGAAATATTGAAAACTTGAGTGCATAATTTAATCAATTATTATTTATTCATTAAAAAGCTAAATGTAAACCAATAGAAACAAATTTTGCACAAGATCGAAAATTTACTGTATTCACTGGTCGGTGGCAGTTTCAAACCATAAACATAACAATGTAATTCAGTGTAGTGTTTACCGAGGCATAAATGACCTCAGCCTACAGCATCGTCCTGTACGTACTGTAGGTCACAGTACTTTACCAAAAGGGGTGTCCTGTTCAAAAGCCAAAATAATCACTAAATTTAAGTGTTGTAAAACAATTTATTGATTGACATTCAGTATATACAATTTCTTCATTTTAAACTCTATCAGGTATTTGAAACCCTGATAAATTTATTAAAAAACACTATTAATGTATGCTCCAAAAATCTCAGTTTCTCAGAAATAGAATTGTGAAACAAGCCTATACATGGGTGCAACGGCCAACTCTTGGGTTTCACCATTATTCTACAAATGTAAATTGGCCGTATCTGGACAAAATGTATCTTAACATCATTGTCATCTTCATAATATTCTTTAACTAACCATCTATTTTCAAACATTTATTATCAAACTATATCGCACTACTGTATATTTTGCATATAGATACAGCCAATTTTCACGGTCCAAACACGCATTGATGTGGGGTCCTATCTAATTGCATAGGCTTTGATTGTACATTTAATTGCAAACGTAACAAAACCACAAAATTAAATAGTCTGTGGAAAGCATACATTATGTCCAAAACATTTTATTTTAACATATTTACATCTTTTGTAGGCAACAAAATAGTCGTCTATTTGCCCTTACCCCAAAAACAAATGTGTTAGATATGAGTGTTGTAATACAAGCTATTGGCTTAAAAATGGGATAAACTCAACTATTCATACTAATAATCTAAAGACCTGTTTATACTTGCAACGATAACGATAAAAAGCTATTGTTCATATAGAAAATAAAATCGGTAAGAAAAGTTTTCCCACTAGCATGAGTCCATAACGATTTATCATGTATACAATACAAAAATATTTTTGTAAATCAAATCAAATGGCGTTTAATATCATGGAAAATCGATAAAATCGTAGTGGTATCAATGAATTTATCGCTTTCCAATGATTATGATGTCATTTGATTTGACTTGTGAAAATATTGTTTTATCGTATACACATTCGAATCGTGCTAGTGCGAAAACTTTTCTTCTTTCTTTTATTTTCTATGAACAATTGCTTTTTATCCTTATTGTTATGGTTGCAAGTATAAACATGCCTTTATAGTCTCAAGCGTAGAAAACAATTCAGTCTGTGGAAACCTCCTACAATTATTATTTTAAAATATAACATATTAAAGTATACAGATATGTGTTAAGCTTTTGAGAACTTCTGTATACCAATAAAATGGGACCAGTGACCTATGACAAAAATAAGCCTCACAAACACCTGTTTTAAGGAATGTTTGCAGCATTTCGCCGCACGGTCCCCAAACAATATAACAATCAACTGGTACAGCGGTGTTTTACATGGATATTGCTATTGCGGCCATCCCTTGTTTATTGCTTAAAAGATCATCATAATTTCCTGTAAGCTATACTAAATTGATTGGAAATTAAACTTGAAATTTTTGCCTTAATGGTTTGCTAATGCTGTAAAGGATACTGGCTGCAAACATTGAGATTTTTCGACAAATGTTAGGCCTCCTGCACATCTACAGCATTAGTTATGCGTGATGGGCTTCGACCTGCGATCTACTGTGCGATGTTAGGGCTAGCTAAGGTTTACGAAGCATCACTTAAATTTCAAAGCATACAATCCTTTGAGAACGCTAGGATAAGTAAATAAAAGGCAGAACGATTGTACTGCCTTTCCTATCCATTTATTTCTCAACTTTACAGTGGGTGGTTGTTTTCGAAACCATAACATTATCTTTCCTATACTATCGCACTATAATGTTTATTCATGTATACATACCCAAGTTAAGTCACATGACCAGCTGTAAACAAGCATCTATTACATAATATGAGAAAGGTCACAAATTAAACAAGTAACAGATTTAACACTTACTAAAGTTGGCTGGGATTGTTGAACACAGCTCAAAAGCTTATTAACCTATTCTTATTAAATAATACAGATACAGTTGAACTTGCGAAAGTCGATTTCAAAATGCCATTGAAATATTGTTTGACTTACAGATTACACAACAACTTAGCATGTAAAATAAGATCGACTTAAAAATTATTCAACTTAGTCAACTTGTTTAACTGTATACAGTGAAATAAATATAATTTGTCAATTACATGGGTAGACAAATATTAATGAAATTAAATTAAATTATTATCTCATAATAACGTTTGTTCGTTCGTTCATTCGTGTGACTCCATAATCAGTGGAGCTACACAGGTCTTAACGTAGTTTCCTTAATAGCAGATAGTCGCGTATAATGAATTCTAGTTGCTGTTATCAGTTGACTGATAAGACTACAAATTGAAATACATATGATTATTGTAAATTCCAGATTAATCACAATATTATGAGAAAATACAGTCTTCAATGGGAAAAAATACAAATACAGTAATATTTTTTATATTTCAATATTTTATTGTCCAATATATAAAAATATACATTTGTTTTTACACTGCAACATGTAACTCTGAAAAGAGAGAGAGAGACATTTTGAAGATTCAATCTATTTGATCATTCTTAAGAATCATGATGAGAAAACTTAATCTATCTACATATAATTACAGTGTAAAAAGCAAACTTAAAACGGTCTTTAAATGAGGAAATTAAGGAACCACAGTGATTTAGAAATAGGCTGTTTATTTAATGAAGACAATATAAAATCATTAAAATAAGGATATTAAGAGAGGGGTGAGACTTTAGTGTAATTTGGTAGTGCTGTATATCGCAAAAACATCCATGCTGTAATTCAATATCTATTGGCTAGGCTAAAACTACTGCTAGGTGCATCACATCGTCTGCAGAAACCCCAGTGATTTAGAAATAGGCTGTTTGTTTATTAAAGACAATGTAAAATTAAATCATTAAGCAGTACAGTATACAAGATCTGTTGTTTCAATTACATTTATGTAGATTTTGCATTTATTTGCATTTAAAATTATCCTTTTAATTTCTTGTATTTTATTGTCAAAGTCAAAAATTAATTTTATCATCAATCATACACTAAGGTAACATTGAAAATTGTCTTGTACACAGTACAAAATGTAAAAAACATGCATGATAACATAAAAAGATAAACAGGTATTGTTACAAATTCTTTATTAATTACAATACAATGACATTAGAATATGAAATTGTATATATTTATTGATTTTAGAGGGGCAGAATACATCAAGTGCACCCCTTGACAACAAAACAATCGAGGGCAACATATTATATTTTAATAATTAAATATTTTTATTGTTTTGTCACCTTGGTTTGCTACTGCAACTCTTCGTGGGTAATATGAAATGACTGATAATCCAAGTGGAGTTTCAATTCCATCTTCTTGTTTATCAATTCTTTTAATGAAATTTCCATCACTACTGAACAGCTGTATTTTGTGGTCACTTGATATAATAATGTTGTCATCCTGATCAACTACTACTCCACGTGGTTTTATCACCTTCCCATTCTCATCACCTGCTTTGACAAGGACTTTCATGAACCGTCCCTCATTATCAAATAGTTGTACTCTGTTGTTGTGAAAATCCAATATAATAATATTTCTTTGATTAGTAAGAGAAAAATCACTAACTCCATTGATTTGGCCTTCTTGATCGTCATTAGTCCCTATGCTCCTGATCTTTTGTCCGCTGTCAATGTTGAATAGCAACACATTTGACCTAAGTCCTACATACACAATATTTGATGCCTCATCCACATGAATACCAAATGGTTCATTCAATTCCACCTTATTAATGAATTTAATCACTTGGCCATTCATATTACATATTGTGATGCATTTGTTTCCCCAGTTATTGAATGCTATGTTACCATTTTTCATTTTGTACATATTGTAAACTTCCACACCTGCTGGTAGTGTAACATTACCAATACATTCTCCTGATTGCTTGTACTTCAGCATTTTATTTGTTTGACATGAAACCAGTAAGCAATCATCTTCACACTTAACTATATCTTTAATAACATATGTGTTTATTTTAATGGTATTTACTATTCCTTCCTTCTCTACATTGATTGTCACCGGTGACTGCTTAATTGGTTCGCAATCAGCAGTCACATCTAGTTTGCAAATACCAGGACTTGTACATTTACCTGTCACAAAATAATCTCCATTGTCATCTTCATCAACTTCAGTGTTGGAGGTTTCTCCTGTAGGCTGTGTCCATGTTGCCTTCAGTTGATTTGCCTGTATTTCACATTCATCTGTTTTTATTATTTTGACAACAATTGTTTGATCTTGGGTTACAGATTCCATTCCTTGTAACTGTAAACAGTCTGCTGCCCTCACAAATAGTGTAACATTTCCAATAATATTATTGCATTGTTGTAATGAAGCAATTTGAGGCTCATTTATTTGAAATTTAATTTCTGTGTTATCCCTTGGCTTTGTTTTTGGCAGTTTTTTTATTCTGTCATTCATTGCTGTAATTACTGTTTCACTTGATTGCAGGGCTGTTGCTTCATCACTCTTCAATAACTGATTAAGCAAACTAATTTTTTTATTTAAATCAGATATTGTTGTCTTCAATTCACTAATTTGTACATCAACTGCCTTCTTTTTCTCTTTATAGATTGTCTCTACCTCATTTTTCATTTTGTCTCCATTCTCCTTCATTTTCTTGACCATTACTTGCACATGATTATCAATATCTCTCAAACTTGTATCTTTACTTTTTTCTAAGTTCGTAGCATACTGAATGACAGCCTTTAACCCATCTTGCAATTGGTTTTCACATTTATAAGCAGCTTCCTCCAATTTTTTAGACGTTTCTTTAAATGATTGGAATGCTTCTGAAATATTAATTGGTTTGTGCTTTCCTTCCTGCTCCTTGTGATCCATAACTGTACAATTTATACAGATTGGAGTTTTACAATCTGCGCAGTAAAACTCGAAAGGTTTGTTATGAACCGAACACAGCGGTGGATGTAAAGCAGCAAAGTCTTGTGGAGTCATAGATCGCACATCCTCCACTGTATGCAGCTTGTGATTTGCTAACAGAGGAAGTATTTTGTGATGGTTACTACAAGTAGAGCACAAGTAATGTCTGCATTCCTGGCAGTAGTATTTTGCCTGCCCTTTAGCACAAACGCATTTCATCTGATCTCTTTTGGAAATGTGTTCAATAGTTTCCAATAAGTTATTCACAAATGTATTTGGTGGAAGCTTCTTAAGTCCGCCCTCGGGAATGGCATATGAACTTGAGCAGGTTGGACATGTTAACTTACCCTTTACCTTAACCCAGTCTTCCAGACATGCCAAACAGAAACTATGGGAGCAGTTGAGGGATTTAGGGTTCTGAAGTCTCTTAAAGCAAATAGTACACTCCAGGACCTTCTCATCAACAGTTTCCAGAAACTGATTCAATTCACTGGTAGCCATCTTGAACTATTCCTGTCAACAATAATATTTTGAAGTTGAAAATTAATATTGATTAAATTTCATATTTTCATAATTTTTGAATATTTTTCTTATCTATAATATTTATAATAAATATTACAACATACCGGACCACCTTGTAAGGTCTGGTACCTTTTTGCAATAAGTTTTAAATTAATGTAAATAACTACTCATTACTAATATTTGATATAATAATATAATTTATAATAATAATGATATAAATAATATAAATAATATATAAATAATTATATAAAATAATTAAAATAGTAAAATATTAGTAATACTGTAATATAGTAATAATATAATGACAGAATTACTGTATTTCATATTATTAATTATTTTTACTAGTCAGGCAGGAACAGACAGGTTTTTGTCAGTGAAATTTATTTAAATATATTTTTTTGTAAATATTGAAAGCACATTATTATAAATGATATTTAAGTTAAACTTTTTGTCACTGAACACTAAATCTATTCAAACATACACTGACTTCTTCTGATGCCCATGAGAGTAGAGTTAGTATGTTACACAGAATAATTGATATGATAACAGCTACCAAATTAACGTTGAATATGGATGGAAGGTGTCGGTGCACAATAGCTGTTTATTAAATCGATTATGGGACGTGTTTAAAAAAGAAAAAACACAATATTTTAGCAAACTCTGATAATTTTGCAATTATACTGCCGTTTGTCTGTTATTGATGATGCTGTTTTTTTGTGTAGTAGATGGTAGACTGGAGCAAGTCATTGACTGGGAAGACCTAGCCCAAGTGTAGTTGTTATACCAGGGCCTCTACTTTACCTTTTGCTTGTTGTTAATTTAGCAGGTGACTTTGCATTTTCCTGTTTTTCAATTGCAAAATTTTTGTATTAAAAATAAATGTTACCTTTTAAATTAAATGTATCCTGCATTTCAAGCAATTAGATAAACACATACAATTTATGTAGATGAATTATTAAGGTTTCCCAGGTAGGACCACGCCCAACCCCCCACCCCACCCCATAATATCGTGCAAGTTAAAACAACAATACAGTATTTGGTAAATTTTTATATGATTTCATTTCAAACAGAATGATAATAGAAAAATTTTAATAAATGTAAATTATCAAAAATAGTTCAAAACATGTTTATAAAGCCAGATTATTCATGCCCTAGCTAGATAGGCTACCCAGCTGTAATTCTTTGCTAGCTTTCCTGAATACTGCATACCTTTGCATCCATGACAATTTTTTTGAAAAATGTTTCTGAATCGTTATCTACACTAGATCTTAAAAACTCGAATATAATTTTACCTGTTACTGTTGTCTTGGCTTTTCTATGTGGAGCTTTAAGGAAGTGGGTTTTTCCGAGGTTCTGTATTTAATCATGTGACCTGGCATTGTCTGGGTCATTGTGTAGTCTAGCATGACTTGATTAGTCATGCGTAGATGAACCAGCAGAGGTGATTCTGCTATGATATGACATTATTATTATTATTATTATTATTATTATTATTATTATTATTATTATTATATTGTTATTATTATTATTATTATTATTACCACCTCCACCAATTATTAATTAAATTTTAAAGGTTCATGGTCAAAGGTTAAGGTCACAACGTAAAACAATTTAAAAAGATTTATTTGTCTACAGCCCATAGTTTTATTCACAAACTTGTCAAACTTGCTCACAATGTTTCATGACGAAAGATCTCTCATTACCTCCGCCAACGAAGTTGGGAGGATGTTATGTTTTTTCCCCTGTTTATTTATTTATTTATTTGTCTGTTGGCATAGTTTTTGTGAACAGCCCATAGTTTTTATAAGAAATGCGTCAAACTTGACCACAATGTTCCTTTACTTAAGATCTAGAGCTGATTAATTTTTTTAAGTTTCAGGGTCAAAGTTCAAGGTCAATCAATTAAAAACTTGTTTTAATTATTTGTCTTTGCATTTGTCAAAGTTGTTCACAGTGTTCCATGACCGAAGATCTCAAAGTATTTGAATCCATGGAAGGTAAGGTTTGAAGGTCAAGGTCACAATCAACAAAAACAATAAAACACTTTTTATCAGAAATTTTTCAAACTTGGCTACAATCTTCCTTCTGAAATTTGAAAGTGCTGAATTTTGAAGGGTCAGGGTGGAAAGGTCAAGGACACAATAACTGTTTGTCATAGAGGTGTGAGTGTGCTTACAGGCTTGCCGGTAAAGTGTAAACAAACATGACCATTAATTTCATAGTGGTATGTGTGAAAACAGTTTAGTGTAGTGGTTAGAAGAGTGTGTTCCACACTACCAGCCCTGGGTTCAAATCCCAAGTAGTCTACTTGCTTTTTTTCCCCCATTATTTCTTTCATGGTAGGGAGGTTTTCCTTTCTTTTTTTTTCTCTCGTCGAACATGAAAAACAGCAAAACAGAAGAAGAAACAACAGACACCAAAATTGCATACTAAAAATTATGTAATTCTTCTATAGAAGAGCTATCTGTGTACAATAGCTGTTTATATATCGATTATGGGACGTGTTTAAAAGAGAAAAAACACAATATGTTATCAAACTCTGATAATTTTGCGATTATACTGCCGTTTGTCTGCTATTGATGATGCTGTTTTTTTGTGCAGTAGATGGTAGACTGGAGCAAGTCATTGACTGGTTAGACCTAGCCAAAGTGTAGTTGTTATACCAGGGCCTCTACTTTACCTTTTGCTTGTTGTTAATTTAGCAGGTGGCTTTGCATTTTCCTGTTATTCAATTTGCAAATTTTTGTATTAAAAATAAATCATTTACCTGTCAAGTATCCTGCATTTGAAGCAGTTAGAAAAACACATACAATTTATGTAGATGACTTATTGATGTTTCCTAGGTAGGACCACACTCAATTTCTCCCTAGCAAGATAGGCTACCCAGCTGCCTCTTGTATTGGGCCATCTTTGCTAGATTTTTCTGAATACTGCATACCGTTGCAGCCATAACAATTTTGTTGAAATGTTTCTAAACCGTTACCAAAGTTATTTATTGAACCACTATCTAAACTAGACCTGAAAAATTTGAATTAATCTAACCTGTTTACAGTTGTCTTCTGACTTTTCTATGTGCTCTTTAAGGAAGTGGGTTTTTCCCATGTTCTGTATTTAATCATGCGACCTGACATTGTCCGGGTCATTGTGCAGTTAAGCATGACTTGATTAGTCATGCATAGATGAACCAGCAGTGCTGATTCTGCTATAATATATTCCATTATTATTATTATTATTATTATTATTATTATTATTATTATTATTACTACTCACACATACTTGAACTTTAACCGGTGCTGCAGACTTGATAAAATGAGAGTTGCAATTCTAAAGCATCCAATCTAAAATAAAAACATACACACAAAGTTATTCTAACTTTTAAAGTGCATTGAGTATTGATTTTTTGAAAATTTATTTAAAAAATTCTGTACAGCGCCAGTGATCATTTTAATTGGATATTTTTTTATTATTTTTAATACTATCTGTAATTTTGTTAATTAGGTTTTGTGTAGCACATGTATACTGTATCGACTACCTATAAACTCACTGCTTATATTGCTATTGTTCCTGGTGATATAATCTACAGTAGGCCTACTGTACACAATTTACAAATTCTCCTCCTTTCAATCAGTGGTGGCGCCAGAATTTGCACAAGGGGGACCTGTTTTTCTCGACAAAGAAAATGTGGGCGTGTCGCTCAAAATTTCTCAAAAGTGTTCCAGGGGCGAAGCACCCGAAAAAATTATGACAATAGGGGTTTCTAATGAAATTTTATTTAGAAAAGGGAAGGTGTATGGAAACAGAAGTGTTTCAAGAATGACTTAGCTACATGTACATATTTCGGCAGGAACGTAAAATTAGCAATTTTAATAACTCTGTGGTTATACTAACTCATTAGATGATCTCTGTTAATCAGCACTTGGCTGGATAGACTACCTACCACCTTTACAAGTCATTAAGCACACAAACCTTTAGTATTATAACCACAAAACAAAATTACATTTTGTGATTGCTTATAAATACAAAAAGACAAACGTTATAATATTATTAATACAAAATATTATAACCTACTACATTACCTTAGAGACGAGACCCGTTACTGTTACAAGTTGCTGAGCTAAAGTTCTATGTACGCGGAATTACTCAATAACTGTGTTTTTTCCACTGAGTTTTATCTTATATGTTAGCTGACAGTTATTTACATAATGGCGTTACTTGATCTTCAGAAAGATGGCAATGAGAGATTGTTATTATTATCCCAAACCAACAAACTAATCAAAGCAGTACTGTACAGATTTTAACTAAATATAAAAAAACACAATAAAAAATTCACCAGTAAATGTCAACAAAACATGTTCGGTATCTGGAAAAGCCAAACCTACAACATAATATATTCACTACTGTAGATCACTGTGCTTGGTGGTTAGTGTTGAATTTGATTGCTAAGTTGCAGCTGCAATGTTTTTATTTCGATTGAGTTTTCTGATGGGGAACATCTACCAAAATAGCTTTGCTTGTACATAGTAATCGAATTCAACGCTAGTAGCCACTATCACAATCTTGGTGGTTTAGTGGTAATGATACCACACTATTTTTCTGACAGTTGTGGGTTCAAATCCCACCCGAATCCCTTTGCAAGATTGCTTTGGGGATTATTATTGTTTTCTATATTATGTTTTAAAATGGTGTAAGTAAATACCACTCACTTAAAAGTGATTCCAATATAAATCTTATTGTCAATATATCGTCATTATTATTCTTGTTGTTACTGTAATTAATATAGAATATTACAGTAATTAATACTTTAGCCTTTATCAGTATTTTATTACAAGTGATGAACTTTAAATTCATTTTATATTCTTAATATGATATTATTGTAATTAGGAATATTATACAATAACATGATAGCATTCCTGTGATAAGTAGATGTAGTATTCAACGCTTTACTTCAAAAATTCTTTATTGTTCATGTTATTTTTCTTCCAATAATGATGTAGTTTGAAAGATCCAACTCAGTCAGCTACACACCAGAATTCACACGGTCACCCTCAATTATGCAAAAAGTCCGACAGACCGCTAAGAGGGCGCTGTCACCAACATTGAAGAGGAAGACTGGCGTCAGGAATCCTTCTATATTCTACGACTCAGAATCATCAGCTACAGAAATAGACAAGAACTCAAACAGGCTGCAGCAATTGGTAAGTATTGCTGCACTGAATTTGATAAGCCAAGTGGAGCAATTTATTACAATTAATGTGCAGGGACGGATCCAGAATTTGAAAGAGGGGGGTTAAAAATATTTCTAATAAAACCCCAAAAGACAGGGGGGGGGGGGAATTTTTATTCCTAGATGGACAGAAATGAGCTTTCCCGACTTCCAAAATTCAAGGTTTTTTTCCTCTTGAAAAAGGTCAGGTAAATTTATCTCTTCCTATAGAGAAAAGAAATCAAAGACATAGGCCATATATTATTATATTCCAACAATATTGAATAGTTGGATACGTAGTTTTTCTTCCATGGATCGATAAATCAATAGGTATGAAGATGCACTTAATTTTCGTGCATAAATTATTCCGTCGTCGAACAAAAAACAGTATTTGTAATTTGAATTGAAGGCCAGTTCAGCTAAGCCTAGTTTGTCCGATCTGCCAACCTATGCCTATAGGTAGGTTAGCATGCGTTTTGTAATCCAGGACCCAGTAGTATTTTGTTACGCTTCTTCACAGAAAGAGGAGGGGCGGGGGGAGTTTCGTCTGAACCCCATTAATCCGCCACTGTCGTGTCATAAAATTTGAACTACAAATCAAAGATCAATGAAAGTGCCTCAGTGAAGCCTTCCTCTACAAGTTTGTTAAAGCAAACCCCTTTGATAAACTAGATCCACCATCTCCCCTGATCAATAAACTTCAATATAATTATGAAATTTACGAATTTCATTCTAGAAGGCTTCACTCTAGAGGAAGTTTCTGCCCTAACAAGTTATTTTTGTGGCCCCTACCAGCCCATCTAAGTGCCCCAGAACCTCAGGCCAGCTGGCTTTTATTGGAAACTCTGTACTCATCCCAAATCAACAATTAATAAATAACGAATACATTTACAAATTGCAATCTAGAATTCTTGAAGAAGTTTTTAACCCCACAAGAGTTTTTTGCATCAGACCCCACCAGCCCACCTAAGTTTCCCATGAACCTCGAGCTCTTTTAGGAAACTCTGTCCTCCTCATTGGCCTGTAGTGTTAATCATTTCAAAAGCATTCACTTATGATTGATCTCATTTTTGTTGATTTTTTAGATGATAAAGAAATTGACATACCATTTTGAACAGCATTTAAC
>NW_022752934.1:111816-139033 GCF_011630105.1 Anneissia japonica
GGTTCGGGAGGGTATAGGTCTATATATTCTACAATTGCAAGATTTTTTTTGTATTTGCAGTTAATGATTCGGGACATTTTATAAAAGTTGAAATACGTTTCTCGAATAAATTTGTCTGCTTTCAGTGATACATAGGGATCTAGTACTTTCGAAATACCAAAACTTCATCATCACTTGGCTGAGGATCAAGTGACACACGCCTACGGTTCTTGCAGGTACAGTGTTGTCCATTCAGAACATCAGCGTATAAGTTGTTTTCTCTGGCTGTACGGCAGAAACCTCGTCAGACGTTGATGAAATCGAACTAGCTACCAAACCATCTTGTACTGAAAACGTCACGTTCATATCAACAACCTAACGGAGAACAAACATTTCACAAATCGTTTTGTATAGGCCTGGCTGGATGGGTCAGCGAAGGCGGGATGTCGATGGCCCAGAAATTCACTTTTTGGTTGTCTTCTCTCTTTTAATGACCCAGTTTAGTGCTTCTTCTGATAACCATAGCGCTGCCGATGTTTTTGGATTCTACAATGAATGCGGCGCTTATATAAAAGTAGCACTTGCAATGTACTTGTAGACTTAAAATTGTGTTTTCCTCACGATAGTTCTTTATGATTTTACATACCAGAGTAAGCATAATATCAAGGGTTTTATATTGAACCTGTACACTTGTGTCTGTCGTTAGGAATGTTGCTAACCAATAGTAAAGGTATGCTTTTGTTTTTGTTTGTTTGCATACATCGCCCTATATAAGTATATAAGTGTTTGACTTTAGTTGATAGCATTAGCATAACTTTTTGTTGGTTAGTAAACGTAAAGCAATAAGAAAAGGCCAAGCTACTTTTATACTTTTACTTTTTTAGTAGTCTACATTACAGATATGTACTGTTGAACTGTTGAAAGCAGTCGAAGTTTATATTCTTATAATTTTACAGTACCTCCCTGTATTCAATACATTGTCTGTTATTTTAAGTTACATGTATGTATCATATTTTGTATGTTCCTTATTGTATGGTGGATCTAATAAATATCTAATAATAAAATTTAATTGCATACAGCATTGTTGACGACATTAAATGTATTTTTTTAAAAACCTTTCATAAACTATTGATCAGAAAATGAAATTATACTATTAATATATAATTATTATAAGTATATTTATGGCCAAAATTGTTTTTCTGTACATTTTTATTGATTTAACTCCCCAATATTCCTATAAGATAAAACAATAAAAGTAGAACCCCTATTGAGGGGACACCTTCGGGACCAAAAAAATGTCCCCTGAATAGGGGACACTAACCAAAAACGTGAAATTGTCTCTTTAATAGGGTTTTTGACATGCTTTCATATAACGGTGACATACAATTTTATATAATTTTATTTTTATTGACAATTAGTTACAGTAGAATTATAAATTATAGCAATAAATTGCAATGCAAATACAATTCATTTATAATATTAAATCAGCAGAAATAATATAATTAAAACAGTTTTATATGTTCCCAATATAGTTTCACGATGCAATGTTAATGAATGAATGAGAATCCTATGAAGGTTGACAAAAAATGAAGAGAAAGAAATCCCCATGGTTAATGGTCAAAATTGACAAGATTGCTTTTTTGGGTTTTTGCCTCTAAATATAATATTTATCTTTATGCTTAAAAGCTGTACATAATTAAAAAAAAAAAAAAGAGAAATAAACACGGATTATTATATATTATTATTATTATTAAATAATAATAATAATAATTTATTTATAATTATTATTTTTATTATTATTATTTTTATTATTATTTTTATTATTATTATTATTATTTTTATTATTATTTTTTATTATTATTATTTTTTATTATTATTATTATTATTATTATTATTATTATTATTATTATTATTAATATATTGTTATTATTTATGGTAGATAAAAATTTGAAATTATTTTAAAAAGCATGCTGAAACTGATTGTTGCCATAATTACTATTAATTAATAATGTCAAAATCTTCACAAATTCATTTAATCACATACGTTTACAATGGGCACAACGTATTATTCGCCACATGAAATCACAAGCACAATCTCATTTATAGTCATATGTGCATTACAACTTCCAATTCCATACAACATTACATACAATACAAACTATCATAAATCTTTAAGCACAACCTCTTCTAGACAAACTTAAATTTAAACATTACATCACAATGGAAACCATAAGTACAATCATCATTTCCATAGTCATATTTATCAGCATGAATGTCATATTGCTATTCAATCAACAGACAGGACATAAGTATACTAGAAAAAGTTCAAAGAAGAGCTACAAAATTACTGCCATCTTTGGAAAATATGAGTTATAATGAGAGATTAATCAAATTGAACCTGTATAACCTTGGAACAACGGAGAATTAGAGGAGATCTTATTGAAAATTTTAAAATTGTTAAGTCCTTTGAAGACGTGGATTGTGGAACATTTTTTATCTTTGTCACACTAAGATAGGAGAGGACATGAATATAAATTATACAAACCAAAACTTAACAAATTTTTGAAATGCAGAATGGAATTTCTCTCACATCGCGTAATAAATATCTGGAACAGCTTACCGCAAGAGGTTGTTCCTGCCACAACTGTAAACACCTTCAAGAACAGACTAGACAGCTGTGGGGTCTTAAAGGCGTTTGCCTAACTTTTCCCACTTATATCAAGTATCAAGTAATGCTTCATGAATTCCTTTAAAATAGGGAGTGTTAATTTTAATTTTTGGAACAGGAGTTCTGCGAATACTTTCATAAATTAATATACATATGCGATCTTCTCCAGTAAGCTGCTCCGACGTTACCAATCCACGACGGACAACTATTCCGCTACATCCACTATCTCGTAGCACACATACTCTGTGACCCCCACCATTCCTGTAGTGACCGGCATCTGATTATTACGAACCTTGCACGAAGCACTCAACATTGGAACTGTGTGCCCACACATAAGGGTAATTACACCATTTGAAATACAACAATCTTGAAATTTGAAGTTATCACTACTTACTATACTGGCAGTAGTATTCGTACCATTATACTCACGATTACGTTCCACAACCACATTCTGATGCGTTGGCTGAGAGTACCTATTCAGTTCCGTAACTGGTGGATTTGTAATGCCCAGTGCCACAGTAGACGGCCTGTTGAAGATTTTAGATCGGCAATCATATGCCCGATGTCCTGGTTTATTACACAAGAAACAAGTACCTTGAAATCGGTTACGTTGAGGATACTGTTCAAATCGTCGATTTTATTGACTTGGTGGCATCGGCCTTGACATTGATGTGTGTGTTGCAGGCTGGAATACCGGTTGAAAGGAGGAGCCCAGACCGTCACCTCGAGCTTCCATGTACTGTTCCGCCAGCTCCGCCATTTCATTTAAATTCTTCGGTCGCCTTTCTCGTAAAAACAAAAACCATATTTTTATTACAGACATTCATAAATTGCTCTCGCAACAATAAATCTCTTAAGTCATCAAAAGTTTTAACAATATTAGCTAACTCTATCCACCGGGTTAGCACATTATCCATACGTACAACAAATTGACTAGGGCTTTCATCCGTTTCGAGCACTGCAGTTCTAAACCTTTGTTGAAACCCATACTCTATAACTGATACCTTTTTAATAAAGCCGTCTTTAAAACATTATAGTCGGCGGCATCAGTTGCCGACAAACGGGAATAAACCTCTAGTGCTTTGCTTTTTAGGAGAGCACTCAAATTTATTGCCCATAAGTGTTTATGCCATTTTAAATTTGTGGCGTATCTCTCAAAACGCTGTAGGTAGGCATGTATATCATCCCTATTATCTTCAAACGGGGGAAGCTTTGGAAACATAAAATTTACACTTTGACCCTGAACTTCAGAATTACCACTAAACACACCCTCTTGTTTTACATCTTTCAACCGTTAACTGTAACTCCAGTAACTATTTATCTTCCCTTCTGATTTCTAGCTGATGGGCTCTCTCATCCCTCGCAACACGTTCCTTCTCCACTTTCTCATTCTTTTCTACCTCCTTCTGCTATTTAACAAAATCATGTAATCGCTCACCATCTAACCCAAGGGTTTTACCAAGCGCCACCAAACGTTCCATATCCATAACCATAAATACCTCTTTAAACGTCAAATAATCATACTAATATAATAATATAAATTCCAACTACAATATAACTAATGACCACAACATTTTTATCATTTTTTCCATTAATAAATAACATGAAGTTTTTTCCACTCTGTTTTCATAAGCGCCCCGTTTAAATAAGCACCCCGTTTGAATAACCGCCCCTCGGAAAGTGTAAAAAAATATTTTAAGCGCCCGGGCGCTTATTTGCGCAAGTACGGTACTGTATTATTATTTGCTTTGATGACAGTTAAAGTTGCATTGTTTTTTGGACGCAAAGAACTTTTTTATTTATTGAACTATCGAAAAACAGATGGAATTATTTTTACGTATGAAATAAAATATTTTCTCTACTGTTTTTGGAATAAAGAGTGGTGGAAGAAGGATTGCTGCTGCATTCACGTACACCATGTGTCCGGCTGTTTTTGATGCATTTTTCTACAAGGTCAGCAAAAGTTTCCCATTGGTTTTCTTTAAAATTGGCAATATCTCTACATTGAAGTGTGATTTCTTTATAGTAAAGTTAATCCTTACTAAGCCACTAGGGCTCTGAAGGCTGGCGCTTATCCCCAGTTTCTGTAGCTTTAAGGCCTGTTTATAGAGTACTAAAGTGCTACATCACGTTACCACGTGATACTAGTGCATTGCTATCGTTGCAAAATACGTTCAACCGGACGTCATTTTTGCCACTGACGAACAATTAATTGATCCCAATTTCTAATGTAATTATTAAGATGTTGTATCCTACTTTTTCTATGTAAATTTTATTGATATTAAGTGTGTGTTCAATAACTAATATAATACGAGCCTTTGTGTTTTTAGTTCATTTTGATGGTAAAATATTTGAAATGCCAATTCCATAAAGCCTATGAAGTCATTCAGGCGTAATGAATGGTAGCCAGCATCTGTTGAAGAGAAGTTTTCACACCAGCACGATTCGATTTTCTCAAATCAAATCAAATGACGTCATAATCATGGGAAAACGATAAATCGTTAACTTTTACTTCTTTTATTTTCTATATGAACAATTGCTTTGTAGCTGTTTATCATTATCGTTGCTAGTATAAACAGGCCTTTAAGCGAATCTGAGTTGATTTGTGTTTTACCATTGCATCTATTATTGTTGAATTGAGGAATGAAAGATGTTGTGTTGTATTGCATTGTGTTGTAAACCAGATGAAATTGTTTACAATTACGGTAATGTAAACTTCATGTGATTTAGCTTTCCTTTTCAAAATAAAGATAGTATTTCAGCCACCAGGGCAATGGACCAATGCAAAGAATAAAATTAATTAGTTTTATGAAATAATAGCATGTTGTTAAATGTTATACAATTTCTCTAACATTTCAAACTTATATAAAAAAATGTTTATTGGAGTATGTCTGATAATTCTAGGCTGACAGGAAGGAACGTAGGCAGAGTCAGGTTGGAGTTAACGTCACTCAGTGGGAAAGCATTTATCAATTAGTGCAGTCATTGCAGAAGGGAAAACAGAAGCATCAACAGCAACGCTTTAACTCAACCT
Organism: Anneissia japonica; assembly: GCF_011630105.1. Taxonomy (NCBI): domain Eukaryota; kingdom Metazoa; phylum Echinodermata; class Crinoidea; order Comatulida; family Comatulidae; genus Anneissia; species Anneissia japonica. Next base: position 117,498 of record NW_022752934.1, read on the forward strand.
CACTTAAACCTGTGTTAATGTATGACGATTTATCTACACAAACACCAAAGGTATTAATTGTTACATTATTTTGTTCTTATATATTTACTTGACATAATATAATTCAAGCATTGTATTTTTTATGTATTTCTCTACTGCATCAAACTAAAAAACATCAATAAAATTTAAAATGCAACATTTTATAACTTAAAATGTAATATATAAATCAAAATTAAGAAAGAATAAAAACAAGAAATCAATAAAGCAATACATGAATAATAGTATAGACCAAAAATACACTGGCCAGAAATTGTTGCCATGTCAAAGGGTATCAACTTTACTTTGGCCAGCTTGTATCATTGTTCCCACTTGGATTCGAATATGCAGTAAGTTTTATTGACCCTGTTGCTAAATGCTCAGCTGAATAGTAGGATGTTGTGAATACATGATCAGTGTAGTTGTGGAGGCATCCTGTAAAAAGTTCAGTACTGTGTGTTGTAGTATCACAGGCTACAGAAAGATTTATTATTATTTTTAATCTAATATATGTGGCAAAGACAAGCTGTTATTTTCCCCATTTTCAATGCTAAAACAATAATTTTTAAGGATTTAAAGATAGTTTTTGCATGAAATCATAAACTTTGATGGTTAATTTCTCATATATTGTTCTTTCAACAACTGTGTGGTTAAACGCTTGTAACTTCATAAGGAAATGTCCGATTTCAATGATTTTTTACCATTTTATAGCTATTATTTTACTCTCTAACATTGTATTAATAACTCAAAATCAATATTTACGACGAGTGACTGGTTTGGCTTGTCTTTGTCACATATGTTGCTTGGTTTTTCTTCCCAACAAATTGATTATAAATCACTGCCCACCTTTCCAAATTATAGCCTGGTTTGTTCTTGTTTTTGTTCACTGGTTGTTCAATTTTCCTTGTTAATTATATATTATTTTCTCACATTCGAAACTGATTCTGATAAAATATCATGAAATAATATATTTAAATATTGAAAACTCGAGCGCATAATTTAATCAATTATTATTAATTCGTTAAAAAGCAAAATGTATACACCAATAGAAACAAATTTTGCACAAGATCGAAATTTACTGTATTCACTGCCCAGTGGCAGTTTCAATAAACCATAAACATAGCAATGTAATTCAGTGTAGTTTGTTTACCGAGGCATAAATGACCTCATACTGCATCGTCCTTTATGTAGGTCACAATACTTTACCAAAAGGGGTGTCCTGTTCAAAAAGCCAAAATAATCACTAAATTTAAGCGTTGTAAAACAAATTATTGATTGACATACAGTATACAATTTCTTCATTTTAAACTTTATCAGGTATTTAAAACCCTGATAGATTAATAAAAAAACACTATTAATATATAAGCTCCAACAAGCTCAGTCTTTCAGAAATAGAATTGTGAAACAAGCCCACTGTACATGGGTGCAACAGCCATACTCCTGGGTTTCACCATTATTCTACAAATGTAAATTGGCCGTATCTGGACAAAATGTATCTTAACATCATTGTCATCTTCATAATATTCTTTAACTAACCATCTATTTTCAAACATTTATTATCAAACTATGTCTAGATCGCACTACTGTATATTTTGTATATAAATACAGCCAATTTTCACTGTCCAAACAAGCATTGATGTGGGGTCCTATCTAATTCCATAGGCTTTGATTGTACATTTAATTGCAAACGTGACAAAAGTACAAAATAATTAGTCTGTGGAAAGCATACATTATGTCCAAAAAATTTTATTTTAACATATTTACATCTTTTATAGGCAACGAAATAGTCTATTTGCGCTTGTTAGATATTGAATGTTGTAATACAAGCTATTGGCTTAAAAATTAGATAAACTCAACTATTCACACTAATAATCTAAAGGCCTGCAACTTGCTTGCAACGGTAGCGATAAAAAGCTATTGTTCATATAGAAAATAAAATCGGTGAGAAAAATGTTCACACTAGTATGAGTCCATAACGATTTATCATGTATACAATACAACAATATTTTCGTAAATCAAATGGCGTTATAATCGTGGCAAATCGATAAAATCATAGTAGTAACAATGATTTTATCGCTATCCTATGATTATGACGTCATTTGATTCGACTTGTGAAAATATTTTTTTATTGTATACACGTTATCGAATCATGCTAGTGAGAAAACTTCTCTTTTCTTTTATTTTCTATATGAACAATTGCTTTTTAGCTTTTTATCATTATTCAGGGACGTATCCAGGGGGGGAGCCGTGGGAGCCGCGGCTCCCCCCCCCCACCTTTGTACACAGTGTTAAAATTTTAAAGCTTATTCTTGAGCCAATACAAATTCTTTCCTGGGATCACTTAAAATGAATACTTCGAAACATTTAAATATGCATCAGTACACGTTATACATAGGCCTAATAGAACACATAAGCCTAAGCGTGATTTAAAAAAATCTTAAATCCATAAATCTCAGGCCAGCTATTTTAAGATAGAAATGCGATACTGTGGTTCAATTTCGTTTTTATCCTTTTGCAAGTTTCTTTAAATGTTTGTTTAATAATACTACTACTAATAGTAATAATAATAATAATAACAATGATGATGATGACGATAGTAATAAAATTGATATTAATATTAATTTTCTCACCTCCTGTCTCTTATACACATCTAGATGTGTATAAGAGACAGACGTAGGCCTAATCGGTAAGCAAGGAATTTCTGTTGTATAAAATTCATTGTGAAACGAATCAGTTAGATTTGAATATTGGCATATTGGCATTCAGGTTTAGAATTGATGGTAGGTGTCTAGGCCAAGGGCCAGGGGCCAGGGGCCTTTATTCAAATTGAAGTGCGAGAGTGTAATTTCCGGCCATCTAGAGATTCCCTAATCATAAATTTTCTTACCTCAGCCCCAACCATGGTGGGGCTGAGGTGGGTGGTTCCTCGGTCTGTGAAAGTCCCTCTCTGGTTCACCACTCTTTCGAATTCCTTGATCTGCCACTGATGATTTATTATATAATTATTTTTTCGCTTATTTATAATGCGTCTATTGAAATTTTCACTTTATCCTCTCAAACAGTCCTAAGAACGTTCAGTGTGCGCTACTTCACAGGGGGATTCGCCCCCTTGACCCCGCCGGGGTCATACGTAATTCGCATAACGGCTTCCCCCCCCCCCTTTCAAAATCCTGGCTACGTCCCTGATTATTGTTATCGTTGCAAGTATAGACAGGCCTTTTTAGTCTCGAGTGTAGAAAACAATTCAGTCTGTGGAAACAGAAACCTTCTACAATTATTATTTTAAAATTTAACATATTAAATTATACAAAATTGTTAAAGTCAGACTCCGGTGGGAAAAAAAATGATATGTTGTAGAACTGATTTTTCTAGGACAGAAAAAAGTAGTTAGATCAAAAAGTGAGCAACGGTGAATGAGATACAGATTTTTGAATATTTAAAAAGGTGTAAAAATGGGCGGTTACGCCCCTTTTTCTCCCAGTTTTTTAAATATGCACATCTACAGCATTAGTTATGCTTGATGGGCTTCGACCTGCGATCTACTCTGCGATGTTAGGGTTAGCTAAGGTTTATGAAGGATCACTTAAATTTCAAAGCATAATATCCTTTGAGAACGCTAGGATAAGTAAATAAAAGTCAGAACAATTGTACTACCTTTCCTATCAATTTATTTCTCGCCTTCACAGTGGATGGTTGTTTTCGCAACCATAACATTATCTTTCCTATACTATCACACTATAATGTTTTTCATGTATACCCAAGTTAAGTCACATGACCGTCTGTAAACAAGCATCTATTACATAACATGAGAAAGATCATAAATTAATCAAGCAACAGATTTAACAATTACTAAAGTTGGCTGGGATTGTTGAATACAGCTCAAAAGCTTATCAATCTAATTGTTATTAAATAATACAGATACAGTTGAACTTGCCAAAGTCGATTTCAAAATGCCATTGAAATATTGTTCGACTTACAGATTACACAACAATTTAGCATGTAAAATAAGATCTAAAATTATTCAACAGTAAAAATAAATACAGTAAAATAAATATAATTTGTCAATTACATGGGTAGACAAATATTAATGAAATTAAATTAAATTATTATCTCCTAATAACGTTTGTTGGTTCGTTCGTTCATTCGTGTGACTCCATAGTCAGTGGAGCTACACAGGTCCTAATGTAGTTTCCTTAATAGTGGATAGTCGCGTATAATGAATTCTAGTTGCTGTTATCAGTTGACTGATACAGTCTTAGCAGGGTCACCACTCATAATAAAAGGTAAGACTACAAATTAAAATACATATGATTATAGTAAATTCCAGATTAATAACGATATTATGAGAAAATACAGTACTTCAATAGAAAAAAATACAAATATAGTAACTCTGAAAAAAGAGAGACATTTTGAAGATTCAAGGTTTCAATCTATTTGATCATTCTTAAGAATCATGATGAGAAAACTTAATTTATCTACATATATTTATAGTGTAAAAAAGGAAACTTAAAACTGTCTTAAAATAAATGTAAATGTAACTTAATGTAAAAAACATGCATGATAACATAAAAAGATAAACAGGTATTGTTACAAATTCTTTGTCAATTATAATACAATGACATTAGAATATGATAGTATATAGTATATATTTATTGATTTTAGAGGGGCAGAATACATCAAGTGCACCCTTTGACATCAACACAACAAAACAAAACAAGTGAGGGCAACATTATATTTTAATAATTAAATATTTTTATTGTTTTGTCACCATGGTTTGCAACTGCAACTCTTCGTGGATAATATGAAATGATTGATAATCCAAGTGGAGATTCAATTCCATCTTCTTGTTTATCAATTCTTTTAATGAAATTTCCATCACTACTGAACAGCTGTATTTTGTGTTGACTTGATATGATAATGTTGTCATCCTGATCAACTACTACTCCACGTGGTTCCATCACCTTCCCATTTTCATCACCTGCTTTGACAAGGACTTTCATGAACCGTCCCTCATTATCAAATAGTTGTACTCTGTTGTTGTGAAAATCCAATATAATAATATTTCTTTGATTAGTAAGAAAAAAATCACTAACTCCACTGATTTCGCCTTCTTGATCGTCATTAGTCCCTATGCTCCTGATCTTCTGTCCGCTGTCAATGTTGAATAGCAACACCTTTGACCCAAGTCCTACATACACAATATTTGATGCCTCATCCACATGAATACCAAATGATTTATTCAATTCCACCTTATTAATTAATTTTATCACTTGGCTATTCATATTACATATTGTGATGCATTTGTTTCCCCAGTTATTGAATGCTATGTTACCATTTTTCATTTTGTACATATTGAAAACTTCCACACCTACTGGTAGTGTAACATTACCAATACATTCTCCTGATTGCTTGTACTTCAGCATTTTATTTGTTTCACATGAAACCAGTAAGCAATCATCTTCACACTTAACTATATCTTTAATAACATATGTGTTTATTTTAATGGTATTTACTATTCCTTCCTTCTCTACATTGATTGTCACCGGTGACTGCTTAATTGGTTCGCAATCAGCAGTCAGATCTAGTTTGCAAATACCTGGACTTGTACATTTACCTGTCACAAAATAATCTCCATTGTCATCTTCATCAACTTGAGTGTTGGAGGTTTCTCCTGTAGGCTGTGTCCATGTTGCCTGTAGTTGATTTGCCTGTATTTCACATTCATCTGTTTTTATTATTTTGACAACAATTGTTTGACCTTGGGTTACAGATTCCATTCCTTGTAACTGTAAACAGTCTGCTGCCCTCACAAATAGTGTAACATTTCCAATAATATTATTGCATTGTTGTAATGAAGCAATTTGAGGCTCATTTATTTGAAATTTAATTTGTGTGTTATCACTTGGCTTTGTTTTTGGCAGTTTTTTTATTCTGTCATTCAGTGCTGTAATTGCTATTTCACTTGATTGCAGGGCTGTTGCTTCATCACTCTTCAATAACTGATTAAGCAAACTAATTTTTTTATTTAAATCAGATATTGTTGTCTTCAATTCACTAATTTGTACATCAACTGCCTTCTTTTTCTCTTTGTAGATTGTCTCTACCTCATTTTTCATTTTGTCTCCATTCTCTTTTATTTTCTTGACCATTACTTGCACATGGTTGTCAATATCTCTCAAACTTGTATCTTTACTATGCTCTAACTTGGTAGCATATTCAATGACAGCTTTTAACCCATCTTGCAATTGGTTTTCACATTTATAAGCAGCTTCTTCCAATTTTTTAGACGTTTCTTTAAATGATAGGAATGCTTCTGAAATATTGATTGGTTTGTGCTTTCCTTCCTGCTCCTTGTGATCCATAACTGTACAATTTATACAGATTGGAGTTTTACAATCCGTGCAGTAAAACTCGAAAATTTTGTTATGAACCGAACACAGCGGTGGATGTAATGCAGCAAAGTCTTGAGGAGTCATTAATCGCACGTCCTCCACTGTATGCAGCTTGTGATTTGCTAACAGAGGAAGTATTTTGTGATGGTCACTACAAGTAGAGCACAAGTAATGTCTGCATTCCTGGCAGTAGTATTTTGCCTGTCCTTTAGCACAAACGCATTTCATCTGATCTCTTTTGGAAATGTGTTCAATAGTTTCTAATAAGTTATTCACAAATGTATTTGGTGGAAGCTTCTTAAGTCCGCCCTCGGGAATGGCATATGAACTTGAGCAGGTTGGACATGTCAACTTACCCTTCGCTTTAACCCAGTCTTCCAGACATGCCAAACAGAAACTATGTAAGCAGTTGAGGGATTTAGGATTTTGAAGTCTCTTCATGCAAATAGCACACTCCAGGACCTTCTGATCAACAGTTTCCAGAAACTGGTTCAATTCACTGGTAGCCATCTTGAATTATTCCTGTGAACAATAATTAAATATGTTAAAAATAAAAGATAAAAAAAAATATTATTTTTACCCTACTGTCTTTTACGGTAATTGTCTTGTCATCATAATGACGTAATTAATATAAATGCCTGTTTAATATATTTTAATAAGGAGAAATATTTACTAAAATGAGGCATACAGATTAATTAATTATTCTGTACAAGAATATAATATAATGCTGGATTATCAATCAACTTTGGTTTGTATAGCAATAATGCCTGCGGCAGAATGTAACGTTCAGTGGCTCAATGACATTGGTTTTAGTCAAAGTGCATTTGATTGAAATGCAAATATTGATAATAAACCCTAGATAAAGGGGGGGGGGGGGCTCACATATACTTGAACTTTAACCTGTGCTACAGACTTGAGAAAATGAGGGTTGCAATTATAAGCATCCAACCTGCAGTCAAAACATTCATACAAAGTATTATCTGTAATTTTGTTAATTAGGTTTTGTGTAAGCACATGTATACAGTATTCACTACTTATTTAATCGATTTTGGAGTCTACTATATGTAGAAAATACACATCTTTTTTTCTCCCCGACGAATTGTGGTTTTTCTCCTCGACGGGTAGGGTCATAGGCCTGTCTCTTATACACATCTAGATGTGTATAAGAGACAGTTTGTACACAGTGTTAAAATTTTAAAGCTTATTCTTGAGCCAATACAAATTCTTTCCTGGGATCACTCAAAATGAATACTTCTAAACATGTAAATATGCATCCGTACACGTTATACATAGGCCTAATGGTTAATGGTTATTAATTTATAGAGCGCAAAATACAAAAAGTCTCTAAGCGCTATCAGGCAAGTGTAAAGATGGAACGGAAACCAAAACCACAAAATAAAAAGAAGAACACATAGGCCTAAGCTTGATTTAAAAAAATCTTAAATCCATAAATCTCAGGCCAGGTCTTTTAAAATAGAAATGCGATACTATGGTTCAATTTCGTTTTTATCCTTTTGCAAGTTTCTTTAAATGTTTGTTTAATAATACTACTACTACTACTACTACTAATAATAATAATAATAATAATAATAATAATAATAATAATAATAACAATGATGATGACGATAGTAATAATTGATATTAATATTAATAACAATAAAAAGTGAAGAAAATTGTGCTAAAAAGTTGTGATTTGTTGATCATAATATAGTATATATAGTTAAAGCTTAGTAAGCTATAATTAGGCCTAAGTTGTCCTGGATATTAGGTAGATCCCTGATAAAAGATCATGAGAAATTTGTTGGCGTTACATTTTGAATATAATGGTAATGTGATGATGATGAATTTTCCTATATAAAAGTGGTGGGGCTGAGGTGGTTGTCGACTCACAAAATGCCCTCCCCCTCCACCTTTCAAAACTGATCTGTGCCATTCCCTGGGTATGACATTAAACTCCATCGAGTCGGCTACAGATGTATGTCTTAGTGACTGCTATTTGTTTTTAGGATGTGATCTGCTTTTTCATGTACATTTTTTCGTGATTATGACTATTCTGGATAATGTTTTGAGCAGAGGTGGATTCAAAGGCTCCCCCCCCCCCCCTTCAGGAAAAAAAAAAGAAAAATATATTCAAATTGAAGTGCGAGAGTGTAATTTCCGGTCATCTAGAGATGCCTTAATCATAAATTTTCTTACCTCAGCCCCAACCATGCTGAGGTGGGTGGTCCCTCGGTCTGTGAAAGTCCCTCCCTTGTTCACCTCTCTTTCGAATTCCTGGATCTGCCACTCTTGATTTATTATATAAATATTTTTGCTCTTATTTATAATGCGTCTATTACAATTTTCAGTTTATCCTCTCAAACAGTCCTAAGAATGTTCAGAGTGTGCTACTTCACATGCACACAGGGAGATTCGCCCCTTAATCCCGCCGGGGTCATACGTAATTCGCATAACCCGCCTTTCAAAATCATGGCTACGTCCCTGGGGTCAGCTCTCCCCGATGTGGGGACCCTGGCCCCCCGGCGCCCCGCTGGCGCCACCCCTGCTTCAATTGGGGAAGTACAGCAAATCAATTCTAATAAAATTGTAGTTAGAAAAGGGAAGGTGTAAGTAACACAGAGGTTTTTCAAGAATGGCTTAGCTACGTATATGGACAGGAACATAAAGTTAGCAGTTTGAATAACTCTGTGGTTGTACTAACTCATTAGATGGTCTCAGTTGATCAGCACTTGACAAATCATTAAGTACACAAAACAAAATTACATTTTGTGATTGCTTATAAATACAAAAAAAAAAACAAGTATTATACTATTATTAAAACAAAATATTAGAACCTATTACAGTACCTTAGAGATGAGACGCGTTACTGTTATCTTTGCTGAGCAGCCCGAAGTTCTATCTGCGCGGAATTGCTCAATAACTGGGTTTTTACCACTGAGTTTTATCTTTCATGTGAGCTGACATTTATTTACATAATGGCGTTACTTAATCTTCAGAAAGATGGCATTGAGAGATTGTCGTGTTAGTCATACAGCAAACCAACAAACTAATCAAATCAGTACTGTACAGTTTTTAACTATTAAAACATAAAACACAATAAAAGGATAAAGTTCACCAGTAAATGTCAACAAAACAAGTTCATTATCTGAAAAAGCCAAGGCTGCAACATAATAATCCCTGGATCACAAGCTTGTGCTTGTGGTTATATAGTGTTGATTTTGATTGTCAAGTACAGCAGCAGCATGTACTGAAATATTTTGTTTCAATTGAGTTTTCTGATGGGAAACATCTACCAAAATAGCTTAGCAGTGCCTACTGGTTCATAGTAATTGAACTCAACGCTAGTAACCACTATCACAATTTTGGTGGTTTAGTGGCAATGATACCACACTATTTTTCTGACAGTTGTGGGTTCAACTCCCACCTGAATCCCTTTGCAAGATTGTTGGGTTACTGACCTATTCTAAAAACATTTAGTGTGTGGGGTGAAGCCTAAATGTGGTGTTTTTATTGCTCACCACACCTTAATTTCATTTATTATTAATACAAGAATGAGAACAAACAATAAAACAGATGGTTAGGAAAAAACTAAAGCGACAAAAGTCACTATGACTCACGAGTCAGATATTCCAACATAAAATAATTATATACAAGACATGAAATACAAATAAAATAAGAAACAACAATAAGAATTCAAAACGGATTACAATCATTATAATGAAATTTAAAATTTAAAAGCTAAAATTTTAAAATTAAGTGGAAAAATTAAGTAATAAAAAACTTTCAATAAGAAATTGACACATTGCCATAATTGTTTTAAAAGGGTTAAACAGTACAATACATTGGTAATAATAGTTCGTAATAATAGTTGGTAATAATAATAATAATAATAATAATAATAATAATAATAATGATAATGATAATAATAATAATAATAATAATAATAATAATACTTTAACCCCAAAACCCTAATTGCAATAAAGCGATTTTTGAAGTTAGAAATAAAAGTATTAAAGGAACAAAGGACAGCAAGATCTTTAATATGTAAAGGAAGTGAAGTCCAAAGAACAGGGAACTGGTGAATTGGGGTGAATTGAAGAGTCACTGTCCGCGCGAAAGGATGCCATAAAGAGATAAATTCAGTATGACCTTCAATGTGTTTTGTTATGCAGACAAAATCCTTCTTGTGTACCTTGGTGTTACTTTATTTTCAAATATGAAAGGTATTGTTATATCAAAGAACCTTTTAGCAAAATGCCAAAGGGCCTTCCTTTCTATACAATTTGAATAAAAATATATAAAGTGTTACTTTAATATTAGACTTTCTGCTATTAAGGGCAGGAAGATGCCAGTGGGTTGGGGGGTTGGGTTGCTGCCTGCATTTTCCTCCTTTCAAACAGGCCTATTAAAACAAATAATATTTGCCTATCCAAATTTTCTTGTGATTGTCAATCCCTGAAACCTACAAGGGATTTTTTTTATTCCGGGTACGGACCGGGGCTCTAGTCAGCCCCCTTGGTTTGGACCCCCATCGGACTTGTCAGAACCCTTGTTTGCAAGTTTCTGGCGTCACAGATGATTAAGGGTGCTTTTAGTCTCTTGTGTTAATAATGAATTTTTACTTTTTGATAATTTTTCAATTCCCTGATTTAATCTATTTTTGGTGTTAAATATTGTAAACATATTAAATTGCATTTTAAAAATAAAACTTGTGTTTAAATCATGGTATCTGTGATTGTGTTCATTATCTTTTGTGTATATTAACGATTTTGTTAGTATTTACTATTTCTTATCACACTTTTTTTTAACTTTTAAATGCTTTCTGATCATTTTTGACATGCAGTTTGTACCTTGGTTCTCCCTCTGGAGGTTTTATCGAAAAATAAGTAAATAATAAATAAAAAAATAATATACAGTACGATTACATGTCAGGTTGAGAAGTTGAATTTCAAATAAATTTTCTTTATGAATGATTTTCATTGACACTAACCAAGTGTTTTGAAATTATTGTTTTATATACTGTATTATGATTTAAAATGGTGTACCACTGACTTAAAAGTTGCTGCAATATAAACCTTATTGTCATTATCATCATTATCATTCGTATCTGAATTGTTATTGTTTTGTAATAAAATTGAAAAAAGTATAGAATATTACAGTAATTACTACTTTACCCAGTATTCAATTACAACTGCTAAACTTGTATTCATTTTATATTCCTAATAATATATTATTGTAATTATGAATATTGTAAATAAACATGATAGCATTCCTATGATAAAGTAGGTGTAATATGCAATGCTTTACCAAAAAAAAATATTTATTGTTAATGTTATTTTTCTTCCAATAATGTTGTAGTCTGAAAGATCCAACTCAGTCAGCTACACACCAGAATTCACAAGGTCACCATCAATTATGCAAAAAGTTCGACAGACCGCTAGGAGGGCGCTATCACCAACATTGAAGAAGAAGACTAGTGTCAGGAATCCCTCTATATTCTACGACTCAGAATCATCAGCTACAGAAATAGAACTCAAACAGGCTGAAGCAATTGGTAAGTATTGCTGCACTGAACTAGCCAATTTGATAAGCCAAGTGGAGCAATTTATTACAATTAATGTGCAGGGACGGATCCAGAATTTGAAAGAGGGGGGGTTAAAAATATTTCTAAAAAAACCCCAAAAGACAGGGGGGGGGGGTCCCCGGGAAAATTTTGATTCCTAGGAATTTTTATTCCTAGACGGCCAGAAATGAGCTTTCCCGACTTCCAAAATTCAAGGTTTTTTTCCTCTTGAAAAAGGTCAGGTAAATTTATCTCTTCCTATAGAGAAAAAAAATCAAAGACATAGGCTATATATTATTATATTCCAACAATATTGAATAGTTCGATACATAGTTTTTCTTCCATGGATCGATGAATCAATAGGCATGAAGAACGCACTTTCGTGCATAAATTATTCCGTTGTCGAACAAAAAACAGTATTTTTAAATTGAATTGAAGGCTAGTTCAGCTAAGCCTAGTTGTCCGATCTGCCAACCTATGCATATAGGTAGGTTAGCATGCGTTGTGTAATCCAGGACCCAGTAGTATTTTGTTAGGCTTCTTCACAGAAAGGGAGGGGGGGTTGTCTGAACCCCATTAATCTGCCACTATTGTGGCATAAAATTTGAACTACGAATCAAAGATCAAAGAAAGTGCCTCAGTGAAGCCTTCCTCTACAAGTTTGTTAAAGCGAACCCCTTTGATAAACTAGATTCACCATCTCCTCTGATCAATAAACTTCAATATAATTATGAAATTTTCATTCTAGAAGGCTTCACTCTAGAGGAAGTTTCTGCCCTAACAAGTTATTTTTGTGGACCCTACCAGCCCATCTAAGTGCCCCAGAACCTCAGGCCAGGTGGCTTTTATTGAAAACTCTGTACTCATCCCAAATCAACAATTAAGAAATAATGAATACATTTACAAATTGCAATCTAGAATTCTTGAAGGAGTTTTTAACCCCACAAGAGTTTTTGCATCAGACCCCACCAGCCCACCTAAGTTTCCCCTGAACCTCGGCCTCTTTTAGGAAACTCTGTCCTCCTCATTGGCCTGTAGTGTTAATCATTTCAAAAGCATTCATTATGGTTGATCTCGTTTTTGTTGATTTTTTAGATGATAAAGAAATTGACATACCATTTTGAACAGCATTTAACCTCGCACAAGAGGTTCAACATAAGGTCACTTGTTTTGGAATACATAGACTGTCAGATGAAGCAAGCTAAACAGCTTCTGCAACTTTTATGGAACTCTGTAGGAGTTGAAGACCAGCAACTTAGTTCAGCTGGTGTTTCCTTGTAAGTATTAAAAAAGGGAAGATAACAAAAATGCAGTGTGCTCATTTTACAACAATACGCCTTATGCACAGCTATTGGAAAATGCCCGCTGCCCTTCGATTGCTTTTAAAAATTATATCCCTAGCACGATTTGTTGGTTTGCTTAATTATCGGTTTTCTACATAACAGTTCTTCGTAGAGTGTGATAGTTATATAAAGATACTATTTTTAGAACTGAATACTGTTGATATCTTATGTGAACACACCGCCACTAGACAGTCGGAGCACAGCAGGCAGGCAAATTTGGCTGTGTTCTCTTCCATTACAATTTGCTGGGCTTTTTTTCAAATACCTTTTTATCTCTGATAAAGCTTTGGTTTTTCTTTAATTATGCGTCGTCTTTACATGAAATGCTATTTATATTTAATAATAATAATAATAATAATAATAATAATAATAATAATAATAATAATAATAATAATAATAAAAATTCTTTATCTCTTCTCATTCTGATTGGAAATCTGAAATTTCCAATTAGCCCCAGTGCATCACCCTATTATTGTTTAATTATTAATTATTTATGATTATTTTCTGCAGCTTAGCTCAGAGAGTGCAGCTTAGCTCAGTCGGCTAATCTGGTGGTAGCAACTGTGTTTGCGCTGAACCGTGGAGATCTCTAGGTCCCCGGTTCAATTCCCATCGCTGCCTCTCCTTGTGTTTTAGCTAGAGGGCTGAAATAAAAGTTACAATAGCGCACCGTCTTTCGGATGAGACGTTTAAGCAATTGGTCCCGTGTGCATTTATGGCCCACTTGCACGCTAAAGAACGCAGTACACTCTTCGGAAAAGAGTAGAGGATTGTCTCCCGGTTTACTGCCCAATCACCACCAGAAGGACCCCACTGGAAATAAGTCTTCTAGACTTTCGTGGGCTATCTTTGGTGTTTACACCGAATAAATCCAATCCAATCCAATAGTGTAGATGTTAATTATTTAGTAAGTTAATCAATAATTATATAAATCATAACCAATATTACAATTGCATTCAGTAATAATCATTATTAATTTGTATTTGTCAGAAATAAAGTTTAAAAAATATTTATTAAAAATGACAAATTGTTTTAAATGTTATTGCAGACACAGTCCAGCAAATGATAAAGATAACCTGTTGTACCATCTGCTGGAAAGGTATTACCTAGCAACAGAGAGTGTTTGTTTTCCATTTCCTTCAGGTTAGCCTCAATTTGTGGCCATTGATTGCATTACACTATATGAATAATTAAAATGGATTAATCGATGATGTATTAAAATCACCATAACATCATTTGTAGTATGGTTTCTGATTACAGTAATTGCATTAAACTTGTAATATGTTAATGTTGCATATATTTTATCGTACTTTTTATTTATACCGCCAGACATGTTTAGTGTCAAGCAAACAAATTTATGACTCATAAATGATACTTTGGGAGTGGGACTTATTGAAGCCATAAGAAAAATTCTAGTTTCAGCATGATTTCAAACCAAAAACTCTGGGTTGGGAAAGAACAGCATCTCAGAGGTGGAGCTGGGGAACACATTATACTTCCCCCGCCCCCCACTATTTTGTTGAAAATATAAAATATGGTGAAATAATTGCGTGCATTTCAATACATGTATATGAATTACAATCTTTCGGTTTTAAAGAAAAGTAAATTCCAATTTGAGTCTGAGAGGGCTATTTCTGTCCATCTAGAGGTACTCTGGGCCTTCAATCTGTAAAAAAAATCCAAAAACGACCAACATATCAAATTTGTAGAAATGTATCGTAATGACTAACCTACAGCTTCGCTAATTATACGACTTTTTTCTGTATTTTAGGCTTCCAAACTTTTTTCACCTGTCTCGGGTACCGTTGCCTTCGTTACCAATCATTCTTGCAGTACGTCGAGCGAGGGGTATTTCAACTCACCCCAGAATTTGTACGTAAATTCTTTGCTGAATTTCCAGATGATGAAATTCATTCTGAAAGGAAACATGAGATTTTAATCCAATTGCCACAGGTGCATCATCGATTTATTAATTAATTTATTTTATTTTATTCATCCCAGTATGAAGAATACACAAAAACTTAACAGAATAACCTACAAGTTGATAAGAACCGAGAAGAAATCAAATCAAATATACTTTTATTTTCCATACAAAAAAGTAGTACAATATACAATAAGAATGCAAAAGAATTGAAACAAATACATTGTATGGAAGGAGGCTATAGTAAGTTCAACAAGAGCTTTAAGACGTAGCCACTTAAAAAAAATAATAATAATTATAAATAAAAATAATGTTGGAAAAATTACTGGTACAAATGTTTAGTTTAGTTAATTTTAGTAGAACTAATAGAATTAAAAAATGTCAAGATACCGATAAAATTTAAATAATCCCAATCCATTGTGTATTCGTTTAATTTAGTTATCTAATATTTAAGAAACAAAAGAATACCATTTAATATAATGGCATTGTTAATTTTGTTTCTTTTTTTTGCATAAAGACTTATTTTGTAATTGATTGTCATTAATTTGTATTACATAGACCAGGTTGTTTTCTATCGTAAAACAATATTTACCTGCAAGATATTGTTATAGGCTGGTATTTGGGTATTGATGTTGCACAGTAATGAACAATCAAAGCTGCGTATTCGAGTCTGAGTATCGTAATTTGGTCTATTTTTGCACACTTCCTCAAATGTTATCCAGAATTTGGGTTTAATACAACCATACTCATCCAATGGAAGCAATCATAACTACTTAGCCATTCGTTAAATTATTATGAAAGTAGTCAGTTATCTAATATATGTCTCTATCAACCTGTGCTTTGTTATAGTCTGACGCTTTAGAGATAATAGAGGACTGGAAGCATCCATTTGCCCTGAGGTACCTAGCTCAGCAGTATGTTGAAGAAACACTCAAACCCGACAGTAAGAAATTAAGCTTACTGAATTTTTTCTTAAAATATAATACAGAAACATATTATATAATGTATTGACTGACTAAAGTTTTTCTCATTCCAATTTCGAATAGTGTGTCAAAAACGTAATTAAACCTTTATACAATTCTTTTTTTCAAATATGCAGTTGACATTTTTAGGTCATGACAAAGGTGTATCCTTTGGTAAATTAAGGAAATATTCAAACTAATACTAAATTTTGAATTGTATGTTAAAAATGTAACCTTGAAACAATTCAATTTCAACCATTTAATTTTTTTAATTGTTTGGTCATGACAAAAATATGTCCTTTGGTAAATTATGGAAATATTCAAACATTTTATTACAAATACTAAATTGTCTATTTATTTTTACTACTTCATTCAAAAACTAATTATAAGCCAATGTAATGGACTATGCAAAGAATACTTAAAAAGTAAAACATTATTATTGATATTCTTGTTGTTAACATACATATAAAGTTCATTAATCTGAAGTATTTTAAAGTATTTATAAAGCTTTACCTTTCTCTATCAAATTTGAAATTTGATAACAGCAAGGCTTAATGATGAATGTTGTTTTTATTGTTGTCGTTCTCTTCGTATCTACCAACACCATCGTCGATGCTGCTCTTGTTCAATTGATTTTAAAATTTCCTTTCATGTTTTTTTTTTATTCAGGCTGTTTGGAATATCCGTTTTATTTAAACAGAGAAACTGCTATTGAGAATGAGTCAAGGCAGGCCAGTGTCAGCTCAAAGCGTAAGTTAAAACTTGTTTTACCTAAAAACAAAACTACATGCCAACAGCCAACAACAATCCCTTATTTCTGAACAATACCCTAGATACAGTACTACAGTAAAGTACTCTAAATAAGTATCACGAACAAGTCCTCTGGATAATTAGACAAAGATGGAAAACAACCACTTCTTCCAGAAGTGTCTTAGATATTTACTCATTAGACAAAAGTCTTCTATAGGATTAACAGGGTACAATCCCTTTCCCTTATCCATAAAACAAAACTCGCCCTGTAACCAATGGACAACGCTCTACTCTTTTGATAACCATTACATATGCAAATATTCTGTAGAAAAGTTGTTAAGGGATAATTATTTATTTTGCCTTTTTTTAATTATCCATGGACACATGTTCCGTGAGAATTTGTTCATGGGTGCTTGTCCCAGCCAGGTTACATACATTAAGCCATGGAATAATTTTTCCTAATTTCAAAGACAGGAAGGCCATGACCTCTCACTTATATTGTACTAGTTGAAGGAATAAGGGTATCTGCTAGTATACTTTTTAATTATTTTTTTTTTAGCTGTTCATTCAGATGATGACCAGGAGGGAATCACAGCAGCATTCCCACCTCTTGGGACTTTGTTAAAACTTTTACAAGAGAAAGGTTAGATGATGATACTTTCACTCACTTTGAAACTAATCTTATTATTATTTGAGATGGTATAAATACAAAAAACTGAGTGATTTTGATGGTAATAGTTACGAAGCAAGGGCAGCAGAGGCAATAGATAATGAAGTGAAAGAACAAAGGCGTTGGATGGTGATAGTAGTGATGAGAACAATAGCAGCAGTTGCAGTTGGTGATATTAGTGATGAGAACAATAGCAGCAGATGCAGTTGGTGATATTAGTGATGAGAACAATAGCAGCAGATGCAGTTGGTGATATTAGTGATACGAACAATAGCAGCAGATGCAGTTGGTGATAGTAGTGATAAGAACAATAGCAGCAGATGCAGTTGGTGATATTAGTGATGAGAGCAATAGCAGCAGATGCCAGTTGGTGATAGTGATACGAACAATAGCAGCAGATGCAGTTAGTGATAGTGATACGAACAATAGCAGCAGATGCAGTTAGTGATAGTAGTGATAAGAACAATAGCAGCAGATGCAGTTGGTGATAGTAAAGATCATCAGAGGAGGGCAGGATAAAAATAAAAATAATTTTTTTTTTCTTATTTAACAAATAGTTTTGCCAAAAACATTCAGATGGAGAAGAAAATAAAATTGAAAAATATTATTGGTGAATGTATTAAGATAGGATGGTTTATTGCTTCAAATTTATATAATTAGGAAAAAATAAACATCTTATCTTTTGAGATTTCAAGGCAGCGGAGGGCGTAATAAAAATAAAGAAAAACTTTTATTTTTATCTTAAATTTCCGCATTCTCGTGGCGGTGGGTGCGCTGATTGGCAAAAATAAAATTTTATTTTTATTTGCAATCATCAATATTTGCAGTTGGCGGGTTCATAAAGAAATACAGTATGATGATGCAAAAAATGACACTGCTGAATTAGTTGCCATAATCTATTTCAGATCCGAAAGTAGTCGTCGTGAACAATGGAGTGAATAACCAACCTAGTTGCTTCCAGATGGAGCCAAGGAAAGTCGAGCAAGTAGCCTTACTCAATACCATGGAGAAATATGGGAATAATCTGTCAGATGTCACATTCTAAAATAACAGTTTTAATAATAATGCAACGGTACACACATTTATTAAGTATATATTATCAACATAATTTAATTTAGTTTAAAAAGTATATGAAATAATATCCAAATAATTTAATTTAGTTTAAAATGTATATGAAATATTAAAACGTCAGTAAGTAAGGAAGAATAATTGATTTATCAAGAAAAATTATCAATATTGCATTTGATATTATATATGATAGATGTACGGCGAGACCCTTGTCACTAGAAATTTTAGAATCGAGATGGCGATTATTAGGTCACATCCTAAGACAAAATACAAACAATCCTAAAAACCTGGCAATCAACTTCTACTTCACCGAGACCAATAACAGAAAATTCAGGGGACGTCCAAGGACTACAAAAATCACAACTCTTCATAACGACCTCAGTAAGATCCAGTCTACCAATACTCAATATCCTGCTCAACTAAAAATTAAAAATGATATGGAGAAATTAAAATTAATGGCACAAAACAGACACATTTGGAAAGGGCTCATCGAGGAACTAAGTAAAGCGGCCGAAGCGGAACTGTCATCGGACTTTTCGGCGATACGGCGATGATGATTATATATTAGTACTTACAGGATTCTTTTCTTTTTGGCATAATGTTTCAACATTTTTGGTAATCATAAATAAGAATACAACTACCGTATTTGTATAATCGGGAATTTATTCAAGGGAGGCATTCATTTTTTTTTTTTTTTTTTTTTTTTTTGAAAATTGATACATATTCTACTGGAGTAAAACATTAATGTGTTAAGAGTGATGTTGTAGTCTGTGGGAAATAGCATTTTTCACAAAACAAATTGCAAGAAAAGGTTTTATTACTGAAATGTGTTATATGGACCATACTAAACATTAATATCAGCGTTAGGACATTTTCGGACATCTTGAAGTATCCTATTGTGCTTCGAACAGGTCATCCCATTCATAGAAGCCTTTTGATGGAGAAAGTGTGCCTATTAGCAAAGGTTTTGCCCAGATCGAAACTAACTCCGGCTATATAAAATTGATTATAAGATTGAATATATTAATCTTATTATTGTAGTAGCGATAGATACTATTTTATTTATTACACTTCATCACTGCAAAAATACAAGAACAATTCAAAAAACAAGACAAAAAGTAGCGAAAAGGAGGGGATGAACAGGTGTCAAGCACCTCTATCTACATCCCCCCTTGAACAGATTACAGAACCACACAAAATATACAAGAGAACAAGCGAAAATACAGAACATTAAAATAGTAAAATAGTAAATATACAAATTTAAACATACAGTACAAAATATAGCTTAAATTATTAATTATCATTAATTTTTAATTTATTACAAAGAGATAGAATTGTATAATGTACATTAAAATTTATTAATTATTTGTTAATTTAAATGTTTATTTACAGAGGCTAATAAAAGAATAGGAAAAAAAAAAAAGACACTCAGAAGAGTAATAACAAAAAATTTTACAAAAATCGAATTAAAATAAATTTAAACCAGAACATCAAAATATTGGACAAAAAAGTTAAACAGGATGAATACAATTTAAAAATTTCAAAACAAAATTACTCCATAATTAAAAAATTAAATGACAAAGATATTGCATACATTGTAATTCAGAAATTATTTAAAAATACATTAAATGATTGCACAGAAGACTTCAACGTTTCAAATAATCAGGGGGAAATCCATTCCCACACAAATGGCATGACACACACTCAGCAATTTCTGCACAGCGCACAGCGACAACAAGAGACCTACGTGCAAGTGTCAGCGGGATCAAAATTGTTGATAAATTTGTTGTTATAGAAATTACGGACGTGCCTCTTGAAAAATGGAATATATGTTGTAGACCATAGTATGGTAGCTGATTCCATATGGGGATAATTCTCTGAAAAAAAAGATCGTTTATGGGATTCAGTGTTACACTTAACAGGCACGAGAACATGCTGGTCAGAGGCAGATCTAGTTATTCGACAACCTTCGGTAGGAGAATTAAAGGTGACAAAATCTTCAAAGGGTATGTCACAGTAACCATGTATACACTTGTGAAAGAACCTAAGATCAATAATTTCTCTTCTGTAAGACAGTGGTAACAGTTTAAGCTCACTGAGCCTTTGTTTATAGTTAGTATCGGGATAGTTAAGAATAAATTTGGTTCCCCAACGTTGAAGTCTTTCAATCTTAAGCAAATTGCATTTAGAAGTCCCATTCCAAAGAGAACTACAATATTCAATATCACTCCTGACGAATGCTTTGAATAATGTTAATGCAACATTTTTTGGTGCATTGAATTCTACCGAACGCTTTATCATACCCATTTTCATGTTACATTTTTTAACAATTTTGTGAATATGATCATCCCAACACAGGTTAGATGCTATTTCAACCCCAAGATCCTTAACAGTTTGGGTTCTGTCATTCATCGTTCTGTCAAGGATACAGCCATTCATCGTATAAACATATTTTATAGGTTTTCTAGAACGTGTTAAAGATAAAATTTGACATTTTGACGGATGGAATTTCATTTTCCAAATATTACTCCACCTAGTAGGAGCGTCAATGTCCAACTGGAGCTGGAAACAATCATTAACTGTATTAATTGATTTGAAACATTTAGCATCGTCGGCGAATAATGCAACGCTCGAATTCAGGGCAAAGCTTGGCAAGTCATTAATAAATAACAGAAAGAGTAGTGGACCCATAATGGATCCCTGTGGGACACCCGAAATTACTGGAAGCCAATCAGAACAGACGCCTTCGATTACTACACGTTGCTTCCTGTTTAATAAATAGGCTTTAAACCAATCAAGAAGATTGGAGTGGAAACCAAAAGAGCGTAATTTGTGCAATAGTAGTTTATGGG